>NW_021826642.1:0-2500 GCF_006345805.1 Octopus sinensis | reverse complement strand
CTCTACTAATGCCTTTCAAATAGGTATGAGTATCATGCTTTTAATTTCCTTTCTCTTTGATTAAAGAACTCATGTTGTGCTTATTTAAAGAGACACTGGTACCAAGGTTCACAAAATAATATAAGACAGTTTGTTGCGTGAAAAAGAAAAAAAGAAATCTAACGCTTCAGTCAGAACTTTACATTTAATCCTGAGGACTTCTGGTTGAAATATCAATTCTTTCCTCTTCACAAAAATCTAACTTAAATAGATGCTGAGGACTTTTTTGTATATATTCTTCACTGAAGCAGACCACTACAAAATTACGTTTGTTTCTGCTTTGCTGCTCTCTTATAAAATTATAGCCTACCTGTGAGCGGTTGTAGAATCATAGAGCAACATCAGCGCGATCGGCTGCTGGCTGCTGTTGTTGTTGTTGTCGTTCTGGTTGTGGTTGGCAGCAAACTTAAAGAAATATTTAAAGATTCCAGAACGTGTGTTTGCATCAAGAATGCTATTCACAGACAGAAGTAACAGGTGTTTAAGTTATCAGAGATACGGAGCTAAAGCAATAATTATTGTTCTACTGAACGTTAACTAAACTAAGTTCTTAACCAAATTTTAATATTTTCATTCACTTAAACACTCAGATCATCGCTTTTTGTTTATTCAAGAAGAGATAGTCGTAATTAACTGAAATGTCAGTGCAACTTAATAATTATTACTCTATCAAATCACATCTACACTTTCAGCGAGAAGCTACATTTGCTAATTCAGTCTTGCCGCCATTTTCACTTAACCAATCGCAGTCTGACTCACCATTGTAATTAACTATAATGTTAAACGGTTTAGAATGAGTTGTGAAGTGTGCGCCATTTATTTTTACCTATGTGATACCAAACAAAACAAAACATTAACGAAAATAGAAGAAAATAACTAAAATTAAATTAAAAAATTATTATAACCTATACAACAGGCAAGCCTCTAATCTTCAGTCAGGCAATGCATATATATGTGTGTGTGCGCGTGTATATATATTATATATATATATATATACATATACGACACAGTTTATACACATATATGTTGATGATCTTCCTATCAATATATTTGGTTAAATCCAGTTGGCATCATGATTGTTTTTAATAATCCCTTACGTGGATATTGCATCCTCAAATTGTGTGTGTATATATATATATATATATATATATATATATATATAGTCAATCCAAAGAAGAACGAGCAAGAAAATGGAAAAAAACAACGCGAGGACGTGGAACAAGTACTGTGTTATTGGACGCTCAGGAAAGGAAAGAAAAGAAAGAAGATTTCACGTTCTGAGCGGAGCTCTACATCAGAAATATAGAAAAAGTCCAAAAAAAGGAAGACGGAGAAAGGAAATTGCGAACGAAACACACGCGGTCACATGTTGAAATGACCGGAAGGGAATAGAAAGAAAAAGTTCTTTCTAAGACAGGAGAGTGCAAGAAAAGGAGGTATGTGTGTAAATGTGTGGCTTATTCGCAATTTACAACCAAAAGGCATAAGTATAGACGTCACTAAGATGACTAAGGGTGTTAGGCAGCACAATCATTGCTCGACATAAGAGTCAGAAGAACTCTTAGCCACGAAGAAGCACTTATCTAATGACTAACAAGGTAGACACGCCCCTTACGGCAAGCTCTTGTTAGTCATTGATAAGTGCTTCCCCCGTGGTTAAGAGTTGTTCTGACTCTTATTTCTAGCGCAATACTGGTGCTGACTTAGTGACGTCTTTACCTATATATATATATGTAATACAAAATGGGACAAGAATGCAAAACATCCAGGCAGTTAGATGATACAAAAAGGGACAACAAAACATCCAGATAGACGATACAAAGGAAACAAGGATGGGTCATTCGGAGTTTTCTTTCTTCAGTCGAGCTCCAGATTATCTTTGCAATTTCAGCTGGAGATTGCTCCAATCTGGCCAGCGCCAATGAAAAAACTAAGAGCATATATATATACATATATATATGGAGGCGCAATGGCCTAGTGGTTAGGGCAGCGGACTCGCGGTCGTAGGATCGCAGTTTCGATCCCCAGACCAGGCGTTGTGAATGTTTATTGAGCGAAAACACCTAAAAAAGCTCCACGAGTCTCCGGCAGGGTGTGGTGATCCCTGTTGTACTCTTTCACCACTCTTTCTCCCACTCTTTCTTCTGTTGGCCTGCTCGCTTAGCCAGCGGTGGTGGCGTCATTCGAAGGCTAAACAATGCGAAGCGCATTGTGACCAGCGATGTGTAACAATCTGATGGTCTGGTCGGTCACGTGATCACGTGATATATATATATATATATATATTATATATATATATATATATATAGAGTAGATGTTGAAAAGTAACACACGAGTTGATATATATATAATATAAGGAAAGTAGGACAAGTAGAAATGCTAAAATAATTTTATCATAAAGAACGTTTTATTACCGGTGTCAGTCTTCGACTTTTCAACTTAAAGTTAAATTGTTTTTCAA
>NW_021826641.1:7500-12275 GCF_006345805.1 Octopus sinensis | reverse complement strand
GGGAAGTTTAGGGGTTCAAGGATGAGGATGCTTTTTTTTCGGTTTTTTGAGTTATCGATTTAAAAAACATGCTGCCTTCATAACCCCCCCCAACCCGGTATCGCGGCTGCCACTACTACTACTACTATACTACTACTACTTACTACTATTACTACTACTACTACTACTGCTGCTGCTGCTACAACTACTACTACTACTACCACCACCACCACTACTACTACTACTACTACCACTACTAATACCACTACTACTACTACTGCTGCTGCTACTACTACTACTACTACTACTACTAATGTTGCTGCTGCTGCTACTACTATTACTACTACTACTACAAGTACAGTCACCAGCAATGCCGGCTATATCACCACCATCGCTACAACCAACACACGAGTAGTGGTCGTGAAGGTGGTGATGTAGTAGTAGTAGTAGTAGTAGTAGTAGTGTAGCAGCAGCAGCAGTCGCAGCAGCAACCACAACATTAACACTAAAGGCCAGATAGATCACTTTTCTAATGGTGGCATAATTTTACTGCTATGTGTCTCGGTTTGTTGTGATTACGCATGTGAGTGTTATTAAAGTGATTGTTGCTGTTGTTGTTGTCGTCTTCTTCTTCTTCTTCTTTTCTTCTTCTTCTTCTTCTTCTTCTTCTTCTTCTTCTCCTCCTTCTTCTTCTTCTCCTAATCAGAACTCAGGACTCACGCCATTATTAGCCACAAAGAATAATCTCTAATTCGAGCCTACTCTAAGCTACTAAAAATGCGTGCGGCAACTTGGAGATCCACCCACCACACGCGATAGACTGGCGGTTGCACGGGAGCGAAAGCCACGTTGTTATCCTCATTCCGTAAACGGTGGCTTTTTAACGGGTGGAGAGCTGAACCATCCTGGGGTACAGAGGATTCGCAATCTAGACTAGGGTCTGAAAGTTTACCACACCATAGTGGGTTACACCATGGCTCCTCTACTTTGTGACAGAAGTAGGAAGAAAGGGTGAGAGAAAGTTGTGGTGAAAAAGTACAGCATGGTTCACTCCCCACCTCCGCCGGAGCCTCGTGGATCTTAGGTGTTTTTTGCTCAATAAACACTCACAATGCCTGGTCTGGGAATCGAAACCGCGTTCTTACGACCGCGAGTCCGCTGCCCTAACCACTGGGCCATTGCGCCTCCACTGTTGTTGTTGGTCTGCCCGGGCGCTGCAGCCACAGTTGTAGTTGAGGGTATTGAGATTGCGATCTTGATTGTGCTTGTGGTTATTGCCGTGATTTGAGGCTTTGGTCGTTAACACGATTGTGATTGATGACAGTTGCTGCTTACTACCTCCGCCTTAGCGAAAGCGGAGGTATCGTTTCCAGTTGCGTTGTTTGTTTGTCCGTGGACAAGATATCTCAAGAACCGCTGGATGAATTCGGATGAAACTTTCAGGGATGTTTGGCCTCGTGGCTGGCATGAACTGATTAGATTTTGGGATCGGTCCGGTACCGGACAAAGATTCTGGATTACTTTTCCTGTTTTTTATTATTATTATTATTATTATTATTATTATTATTATTATTTAATTTTTGAGAGCCGTCAGGTTCATTTTTAGTATTCTCGTTTGTGAGAGCAATCGAGTTTATTTCAAATATTCTCATTTTAAAAATCATCTCCGGTTAATCGTTGAGAGGACGTTGGTGTTGACTTGGCGGAGATTTGCGCTTTCCGAGTGCTCTTGTTGAGATTAATATAGCTGTGATTGTTGCTGTCTTCATTGTGGCTTTTGTTGTTATCGCAGTTACCGTTTGTTAGTGTATTGGTGCAATTGTGAGAGCCGTTTTGGTACGATTATGTTTGCTGCTGCTGCTATTGTTGCTGCTGCTGCTGTTGTTGTTGCTGCTGCTGCTTTGTTTGTTTGTTTGTTTGTTGAGCGAAGCAGTCTTCGTCCGTAGTGGGAGAAGTCCGATACGTGGTCCTTTGCTATTCGTAAGACCCGCAGAAGAGAAAGCAGGTCAACCCCCGACACCGAGAGCATCGACGGATGAATGAATGCGCATCCAGGTTCAGCGGTTGCGTAGGAAGTCGGGGACAAGAAACAGGAAGAAAGAGTGAGAGAAAGTTGGAGCGAAAGAGTACAACAAGGGTCGCCAACACCCCCTGCCGGAGCCTCGTGGAGCTTTAGATGTTTTCGCTCAATAAACACACACAACGCCCGGTCTGGGAATCGAAACCGCGATCCTCCGACCGCGAGTCCGCTGCCCTAACCACTGGGCTGGTGCTGTTGTAATCGTTCTTATTATAACTATAATAATAACTATAACTAGCAGAACTGTTAGCACGCCGGACAAAATGCTAAGCAGCGCTTCGTCCGTCTTTACGTTCTGAGTTCAAATTCAGGCGAAGTCGAATTTGCTTTTCATCCTTTCGGGGTCAATAAATTAAACACCTGTCAAGTACTCCCCCTTCGCCAACCAAAACTGCTGGCCCTGTGCTAAAATTTGAAACCGCAGAAGTTATTATTAAGGTAGTGGACTAGTGTGTGTGTGTGTGTGTGTGTGTGTGTGTGTGTGTGTGTGCGCGCGCGCGCTTGGTACAATGACCAAACTACTATTTATGAAGCTGAAGAATACTGAAATTGCAGAAAAGTGCCATCCTGTGTTCTTCAAGTATCCTAAGAAAGAAAGATTCTTGGGATTTGATGAGACTTGTTGTCACCAAAATCATATTCTTCCTAATTAAATTAGTTCTAATAGCTTTTGAATAGTGATACCAGCAACAACAACAACAACAACAGCAACAACAGTAATTTAAGCACAAAGCTAGTCATTTTGAGGGAAGCGGGTTTAGCGCAAATCATCGATCTCAGTACTTGACGGAGACTTTATTTTATCGATCTCAGAAGAGATGAAAGGCATTTTTTCCGACATGCCAAAGATCCTGCCATCTCGCCGCCCAAATAACAACAACAACAAAAATGATAGTGATGATGATGATGATGTTAATATATAATAATAATAATATAATATAATAATAATAATAATATAATGATGATAATAATTAATATTAATAATAATAATATAATAATAAATAATAATATAATAATAATAAAATAATAATAATGATGATGATAATAATAATATTAATAATAAATAATAATAATAATAATAATAATAATAATAAAAAATAATAATAACATAACCATCAGAGCATCACAACAAATCACAGCACATACCCAAGGCACACAGAGCTGCGCTCGGTAGTGAAGTGAAAGCCGCTATAAAAAAAACTACTGAATAATAATAATAATATAATAATAAAGAAAAAGTACATGAGAAAGCAGATGAAAATATGAAGAGGAATATATTTCTATCGTACACGCATATATTTCACAGCAGAACTTCAACCCGGAACGAACTACGATAATAAACTTGTATAAAATTTGGAGAGAAAATAACTTGGATTTAAATGTAACGTTGGATCCTAACATACTAGCTTATTTAAGAAGATATATAAACTTGGAGTCAAAACAAATATCAGAAGCGGAAATATAACAATTGAAACAAAAAATATATTGGAATATTACCAAGTTATAATGGATGAAAAATAATTATTTCCTTTTTTTTTTTTTTTTTTTCTCATTATTTTGCAGGCCGGAAACTTCGGAACATATGGAGACAACCGAAAACGCAAACCTATTTTATAAAGGTGTATTTGTGTGTGTGTGTGTGTGTGTGTGTGTGTGTGTGTGTGTGTGTGTGTGTTGGTGTGTGTGTGTGGTGTGTGTGTGTGTTGTGTATGTATATATATATATATATATATATATATAGATATATATTCAGATGAATATGGCACTTAAGCTGAGGCACCAGAACTTAGTACGGTATTATCCATACAATTTCAAAGTAAGGTGATTAAAATCAAAATAAGCAAGAAGGATATCCAGAGGTAATGCAGTACAATCGTTTCATGCAACTCCATTTAATTGGACAATGCAATCATTTTATTACATCAACTTAAAATGTAGAGCAATCTTCAGCTGCACAAAGATATAGAATTTAATTAAATTAGAACAGATGGACACATTAGTATAATTTTACCTAAGATCTCCAAGAAGTTAAGGAGATAGACAAAGAACATGTACCTACAACATCATAGTTGTAACATCTCTTTTACTCCTTACTCTTTTACTCTTTTACTTGTTTCAGTCATTTGACTGCAGCCATGCTGGAGCACCGCCTTTAGTCGAGCAAATCGACCCCAGGACTTATTCTTTGTAAGCCTAGTACTTATTCTATCGGTCTCTTTTGCCGAACCGCTAAGTTACGGGTATATAAACACACCAGCATCGGTTGTAGAGCGATGTTGGGAGGACAAACACAGACACACAAACACACACACACATATACACATTCATATACATATATACATATATACGACGGGCTTCTTTCAGTTTCCGTCTACCAAATCCACTCACAAGGCTTTGGTCGGCCCGAGGCTATAGCAGTGGGACTGAACCCGGAACCATGTGGTTGGTAAACAAGCTACTTACCACACAGCCACTCCTGCGCCTATATATTAGCGTTTTAGCGCCTATATGTTAGCGTTTAGGAAAACGTGGGCACCTTTTCAACCAGTCTCACACGGACTGCTCACAAACACTTCGGAACTGAACATTTTGAACATCTGAATGTGTAGTACGTGGAAGAGGAAGATGATCAGAATTATGACATGTCACCTTTGTTGGCTGGGTTAACCTTTTCCGTTTTCTGTTTTATTTTATATCCATTAATAACTTGTAAGCA
>NW_021826640.1:0-12265 GCF_006345805.1 Octopus sinensis | reverse complement strand
ATGCTGTATAGTAGGTAAAAAAACCCAGACGGAACGAGCTTGGTGGAGGAAAGAGCAATGTCCTTGGCCCACACAGGGCTTCTTAAACCGGTGAAGCAGACATGGTTAATATTGCTTTTGTACATTTGCAAGTCGTCGGCTGCGGGGGAGATATTCAGGGAGGAGAATTCTAGAAGATCAAGGTTCTATCTAGGAAAAAAGGATTTGGAATACTTGATTAATGCTAAGTCTAAAGTGTAGACACTGTATGGTTAAGAAGTGAAGGAATGAAGCATTCCATGAAGTTTGTGAAGATCTTTTTGACAAGGAATGAAGCATTCCATGAAGTTTGTGAAGATCTTTTTGACAAGGAATGAAGCATTCCATGAAGTTTGTGAAGATCTTTTTGACAAGGAATGAAGCATTCCATGAAGTTTGTGAAGATCTTTTTGACAAGGAATGAGCATTCCATGAAGTTTGTGAAGATCTTTTTGACAAGGAATGAAGCATTCCATGAAGTTTGTGAAGATCTTTTTGACAAGGAATGAAGCATTCCATGAAGTTTGTGAAGATCTTTTTGACAAGGAATGAAGCATTCCATGAAGTTTGTGAAGATCTTTTTGACAAGGAATGAAAAAAATCGACTGCAGTTTGGTAGCATTCAGTTTGTTGGATGTACAAATGAGGGTCTTGTATGAGTTGTTGTGTAAAAGCCGTTCAGTTTGTAGGAGTGATTTTCTCCAGATGTAACCAAGTTCTTTACTTGACTGTATTCTTAACCTGAATTTTGTCTTAAATACTGACTTTGAGCCGCATGTTTTGATTGTATGTGAGATGTGGACGAACACGACTCAGAGGAAGGTTTCAATCATTTGCTTTGTTTATAACTGCGACCAGTCAATTTCTTTATTAACCATGAGGTTGAGAAAAAGAAGGGACGATATAAGGACAGAGAAAACAAACATTGGGGTCAGGGTATCGAATGAGACGAAACGTATGAATAAACAATTAAAATATATACAATTAAATGAGAATGAGTGATTTACGAAAAATAAAGCGGAGGACGCGGTCGAGCCCACAAAACCAATACTCACTCTGAAGACTTTGCTTTATCCTTTTTATATTCTCGTATTAAACAGGTTCTACCTCGAAAACAGCTTGCAATAGACTTCCATCTTTTACGAAACATACCTTGCGGCAGGCATTTCTTCTCCAGCCTTATTTTCCGTTTCATGTGGAAAACGAAAAAGTCGATTAGCTCGAGACTGGAGATAAACATGCCTGTTGCAATTCCTGTCACTCTCGTCTTCCATACTACTTCTTTCGCCACAGCAACTACAGAGAGAAAACAGGCTCGCTCCTCCCTATTCAGGGAGGTCGGCGGAACGATCTTAATTACAGATTCGCTCGACAGTTGTACTCTTCTCGAATAAAACAGCAGGCGTTCGACATAAGTCCAGAGCTCAGTCACCTTGGGGCATTGCACAATCGCGTGCAGGACAGTTTCACTCTCCCGCTCGCATCTTGCACGCAGTCAGCGACATAGAATCAGACGGACTGAGGTGTTTTATTTAGTACTAGCAGTATCGCCCGGCGTTGCTCGGGTTTGTAAGGGAAATAACTATATAAGCATTTTTAGAGAGTTATAGCAAACAAAAATAGCAAAAAAATGCATTAAAAATGGAAAAAAAAAATGATGGTAAATTTTTTTTTAAATCGTTGACTCATCGTAGACATTTTTAGAAGGTTACTTTCCTTATATAATAGCGAAAAAATGCATTAAAATGGAAAAAAATGATGGTAAATTTTTTTTTAAATCGTAGACTCATCGTAGTCGCGCGCTAATACCCAGAAGGGCTCGATATGAATCACGACTATAAGATACCCGGTTTTGGTTAAACTGCACCGCAAAATGTGGGAGTAGTTAGGAATCTAAATCGTAGGAGACAGACACACAACTTGACTTTTATATATAAAGATGTGATGGATAGTTGTGATAACGCACGAACGGTATAAAGACGATGGCGGTTTTTGATTGCGGTTGGAGTTGGGGATGAGAAAGAGATCAAATGTATTTAGAGTTTCTGTGTATGAATCAGGGACGTGCGTGGAGGGTGAAACTAATTGATGTACAGAGTTAAGGATTCTACGCGGGCAAAATTAGTATGGGATGAGAGCTACGAAAAGTCGTGAGCGGTAAAATCATCGAGTATGATAACGTTAAAGAAGCTGAAGTGACATCGATGTTCTCGGTACAGAGAAAGAGATATGATAGAATAGTTTTGGGCCGGAGTGCAGGGATGGGAGACATCAAATATTTTCGGAGGAGTGAGGAAGGGAAACTTTGAGCCAGAGTAACTGTCAGTCTTCATTACTGACATCCAAATGAGAGTAGTTAGTGGTGAAGGGGTGAATGTACAAATATCTAAACACTGTTTTCGGAGCGAAATTTGATTATAAAGTCTAGCCTGGTCAACAGAGATGGACTATAAATAGGGGTTAAGAGATTTGTGCTTCAGAGAGGAATAGGACGTATGGTTTCCATGCTAGTAACGGGTGACGTGTGAGGTCTAGGTCGGACCGGAATTCATGAATACTGGAGAAGAGAAGGGAGAACTCAGAGGGTTTAATTTTAGTTTTAGACGCTTAGGGAAATATAGGGGGTCGTTGGTTCGCAGTAAGATTACAATAACCTTCGTTGGATTATGCTTGTAAGAGAATAAACTTCATTAAAAGCAAGTGTGGATCAGGAAGTGCTATCAAATTGGAAGGCCTAATGCGTTCCTCTTTCACAAAAACTAGAAGATGAAACCGTTAATGCCATATATAAAAGGGTTATATAAGAGAAATTATACATACATCCATAAACATCCATAAAAGCATTAAAAATTTATGTTAACACATACATTTAGGATCTTTTCACTTTGACCGGCATGAGAATCGATCTATTTTATTGCATTTCAATCTGTTTCTTAAACGAAATATACACCGCCGGAACTTCTTGTTGACAAACAACAGCAGTAATTGCATTCACCTCAATAGACGTCATTGATTGGTTGAAATTGCCGAAATACGAGAAATTTAACAACAAATAGCTTACAAACTACAGAATTTTCTCAAGAACGCTAAGGGAAAAAGACGTTTTGTGTGACACATTCTACCAGTATACGAAGTTTAAAAGTGTTTAGTTACAGAAAATTATTTTTTAAATCTGCCGGTCAAAGTGAAAAGATCCACATTTACACAAACACAAACACACACACACACACACACACACACAACACACACACACACACACACACGCGCGATTGCGCGCACATATCATCGTCGTCATCGTCATCATCCGGTGATTAGGATTGCGAGTAGAGATAGAAATATAGTTAGATTACACGTGTGGTAAGTAGCTTGCTAACCAACCACATGGTTCCGGGTTCAGTCCCACTGCGTGGCATCTTGGGCAAGTGTCTTCTGCTATAGCCCCGGGCCGACCAATGCCTTGTGAGTGGATTTGGTAGACGGAAACTGATAGAAGCCTGTCGTATATATGTATATACATATGTATGTGTTTGTGTGTCTGTGTTTGTCCCCCTAGCATTGCTTGACAACCGATGCTGGTGTGTTTGCGTCCCCGTCACTTAGCGGTTCGGCAAAAGAGACCGGTAGAATAAGTACTGGGCTTACAATGAATAAGTCCTGGGGTCGATTTGCTCGACTAAAGGCGGTGCTCCAGCATGGCCGCAGTCAAATGACTGAAACAAGTATAAAAGAAAAAAAGAAAAATACTTAAAATAATAATAGTAATAAAAAGAAAGACAGTAGCAGAGAAAAAAAATGAGGGAGGTCACTAGATAAATTATAACGTTTCAATGTCTCCATTCAGTCATTTCGTCATAATGAGTATTTTTTTTCTTTTGTGTCAAAATATTTGTTTCAAAAACCGGATGATCAGAGAACTTTCAACAAATGCGGCTTTCCATAGAGTTTACTGAATTTCCCTTTCGTTTCTTTCTCTCTTTGTGTGTGTGTGTGTATGTGTGAGGTGGGGCAGCGAATTACTAGACTCTATCAAATCACAACGGCGATCTTTCGTCTCTAGTAGACCTTTCCGTCGATTTCCGTAAAAAAAGTTTTTTTTTTACATATGGACTTGCGGGAACTTTTGAAGTAATATACATGCATACATATACACATAGACCGAGTAAAAAATTTCAGTTATCTCTTTCTTTCACACATTACTCTGTCTGTCTCTTCACACACACTAACAGAAGCACTTCACTTACACAACATACTGTCTGTCTCCCACACCCCATCAAACACACACACACACACACACACACACACACACACACACATGTACATCAATGCTTCACATGCACGGTAACTTCAAAAGAATTTCCCTCGTCATACAATCGCTTTCTCTTAGTCTCTTTCGCTCTCATTACTTCAAAAGTTCCCGCAAGCCCATATGTAAAAAAAAAAAAAATTTTTACGGAAATCGACGGAAAGGTCTACTAGAGACGAAAGATTGCCAATGGCGATCTTTCGTCTCTAATTGCCAATCACAACTGCTGGGCATCACAGACGTTTGAGTTTATCTATTTCCTTTTAAATGCTCGAGAATGAATTGATTTCTTCGTCTGGCGTTTTAAATTCACTCACCGGAAGAATTGGATCAAGTGAATTTATTACACTAATCCACGTGTTTTACTAGGCAAATATACACGTGTATGTATATGTATGCGTGTGTCTTTGTGAGCGTATTGCTGAATTGATGAGTGTGTATGTGTGTCCGCAGAGCTAGATTGTCAAATAAACCAGACAGACAACGGTGTTCCACTTTTCCGGCTACAAGAAACCGAGCAGGAAGTGGTCGTTGTTACCATGGTGCTTACCATGGCAACATAACTAAGTTCCATCCTTGTCTAATACACTAAGGATATAAACATATTTCAGTTAGTCGTGTTTTTCTTACTCTCTTTTGTCATTTACCGAATCTTTTCGGTTTGAACGGCAGTTTTTTAAAATAATTTCCACGTAACTAAACACTTTTAAACTTCGTATTCTTGTAGAATGTGTTTATAAAACATCTTTTTCTCTTGGCTTTATTGAGAAAATTCTATAGTTTGTAAGATATTTGTTGTTGTTTTTTTTTCTTCAAATTCTGCAATTTCAACCAATCAATGACGTCTATTGAGGTGAAAACAATCTGTGCCGTATGAATATGTCCCTCGTTTAAGAAACAGATTGGGTTTATTTACATTTCTGAAGAAAAAAAAAATACCCTTCCCCCCACCCCTAACCCTAAAACAGATTGAAATGCAATAGATCGATACTAGGGTCATAATTATGGGTGACAATTTCATATGACACCGCTAGAAAAACTGCCGTTCAAACCGAAAAGATCCCATTTACCTCTCGACTTAATGTTTTTCGCCATGTCATTTACTCCCTTACTCTCATGAAAAAATATTGATTAAATACTGGTAAAGTATATAATAAACAAGCTTTGCAATTGTCACCCGTCGCTACCGCTTCGCTATATATATATTTACTTATTTATTGTCCACAGGAGGCTAAACATAGAGGGGACAAACAAAGGTATTAAGTCGATTATATCGACCCCCAGTGCGTAACTGGTACTTATTTAATCGACCCCGAAACGATGAAAGGCAAAGTCGACCTCGGCGGAATTTGAACTCAGAACGTAACGGTAGTTGAAAACACCTATTTCTTTACTACCCACAAGGGGCTACACACAGAGGGGATAAACAAGGATAGACAAATGAATTAAGTCGATTACATCGACCCAAGTGCATAACTGGTACTTAATTTATCGACCCAGAAAGGATGAAAGGCAAAGTCGACCTCGGCGGAATTTGAACTCAGAACGTAGCGGCCAGGCGAAATACTGCTATGCATTTCACCTGGCGTTCTAACGTTTCTGCCAGCTCACCGCCCTACGCGTCGCTATATGTATATGACAGCAAGATGTGTAATGTTCTAAAAATATTTCTTCACGAACTTTGTCCATTATATGATCGAAAATTATATTTATCTTCCGCTATGTAAATCTCAACTGAAAGAAAGTTTAACCTCGGTGGTAAATTCACACCCTTTTGAGATTCACCGAATTAATGTCGTAGAAGTAACAGGTCACCCTTGACCAGTTTAGCCAATAGTTTTCAACCGGAGTCCATATAACTCTTGGGGTCCATATAAGATTTTGTTGTTAAAGTGTCATGGAAGCACTCCGTCGGTTACGACGACGAGGGTTCCGGTTGATCCGAATCAACGGAACAACCTGCTCGTGAAATTAACGTGTAAGTGGCTGAGCACTCCACAGACACGTGCACCTTAAACGTAGTTCTCGGGGATATTCAGCGTGACACAGAGAGTGACAAGGCCGGCCCTTTGAAGTACAGGTACAACAGAAACAGGAAGTAAGAGTGAGAGAAAGTTGTGATGAAAGAGTACAGCAGGGATCACCACTATCCCCTGCCGGAGCCTCGTGGAGCTTTTAAGTGTTTTCGCTCAATAAACACTCACAACGCCCGGTCTGGGAATCGAAACCGCGATCCTATGACCGCGAGTCCGCTGCCCTAACCACTGGGCCATTGCACCTCCTGTTGTTAAAGTTTATCTACAATAAATTGGTTATACTTTTACAATACAGGAAATAGTTTAACGAGTTTTATACAGTTCCTAATAATATCTAATTATAAAAATATATGATTTTTTTAAACATCGGATGGCTCGGATGGTACGTCCGAGTAAAATAGGAATCAAAAGTGGGTAGATTTTCAGAGTAACACCTGCACGATTTTCACTAAGAAAAAGAAAAACTCGGATCTTTTCACTTTGACCGGCAGATTTAAAAAATAATTTTTTTGCACCTAAACACTTTTAAACTTCGTATACTGGTAGAATGCGTCACATAAAACATCTTTTTCTCTTGGCGTTCTTGAGAAAATTCTGTAGTTTGTAAGCTATGTGTTGTTGTATTCACCTTAATAGACGTCATTGATTGGTTGAAATTGCCGAAATACGAGAAATTTCGCAACAAATAGCTTACAAACTACAGAATTTTCTCAAGAACGCCAAGAGAAAAAGATGTTTCATGTGACACATTCTACCAGTACACGAAGTTTAAAAGTGTTTAGGTACAAAATAATTATTTTTAAAATCTGCGGGTCAAAGTGAAAAGATCGAAAAACTCTGGGTTTTTTGCGTGGAATCAAGTACCCTGACCTCATATGCTGCAAATCCCATATTTTGGTTCGGAAAAAATCCGATTTTTTTTTTTATTTAGTGAAAATCGGGCGAGTGTTACTCTGAAAATTTACCCAAAAGTGTCTATAGATAAAAAAAAAAATCGTTGAAAAACATTGATTTCGATATACAAAGTTACAGCAGGCCTTTGAGTCCCGTCTTTTGTCCAAAGAGTACTCATGACTACATTATTTAATGTGGTTATGAATTGAAAATTTGGCTTTTTATCTAACAAGACCAGTCAAATATTTAGAGCAGTGGTTCCCAACGGGGGTCCGTATGGCCCCTGAGTATCCATCTATGATTTTTTAGGAGGGAGGGGTTCAACACAACAAAATAGCAAATTAGGGAACCACAATATATTTTAAGTGTGCCGGAAAACATTTTGCTTTAGATGTATTGCAAAAAAAAAATCGATTGGTTTTTTTTTCTCTGATATTTTACATTGGTCAACCTACATAAGTTAATGCGTGAAAAACAAAATAGGAATTTTAAAATAAGTTTCTATAAAGTTTGTCTTTAAACATCGAGTATATATGGGGATCCACCAGAATAAAACAGTAATCAAAGGGCTCCATAAATTAAAAAAAAATGGTTGTGAATCCCTGACTTGGACCAGGATGGCCGAAGGTTGTAATCGCTGTTGTTGTCGTTGTCAGATCTTTTCTGTTTGATAAGCTGGCTCCAATTTTAATAAAAATTCCAACACAGATGTTTTTAATGCGAGTTATGCAAATAACAATTATTTGAGGAATTAATGATCAAAAAAGTTACAAACCTTTAAAGACTGAATTTTTTTTTTTTACAGTTTTAATCAGTCAGATTTATCCATTCTTGACATCGCATCCAATAGATGATGTTATTTGTATATGTTTCCATAGTAACTGATTGAAACCAAGGCAGTGAGCTGGCAGAAACGTTAGCACGCCGGGCGAAATGCGTAGCCGGATTTCGTCTGCCGTTACGTTCTGAGTTCAAATTCCGCCAAGGTCGACTTTGCCTTTCATCCTTTCGGGGTCGATAAATTAAGTAACAATTACGCACTGGGGGTTGATATAATCGACTTGATCCATTTGTCTGTCCTTGTTTGTCCCCTCTGTGTGTAGCCCCCTGTGGGCAGTAAAGAAATATGAAACCAACTCGTGTTTAAGGGTTGGTTTAGTTTTAAGCTTTGTTGTTTATCCTAAAATTTTATTACGAACTTTATTTCATTCTATTTCATTAAATATTTATCATCTCTGAAAGTTTTATGACGTTTTTAGCATTAATTTTTCAAACTAACGCCGCGTCTCCAAAACAAAAGAAAACAAACATGGCGTCTTCCATAACACTGCGATGGCGTATAAAGAAGAACGTATGGATCTTATTGATTAGAGTTACGAAAATTTTCAGTTTTTAAAAGTTCGTAACTATTTTATTATTAACTAGCAGTATCGCCCGGCGTTGCTCGGGTTTGTAAGGGAAATAACTATATAAGCATTTTTAGAGAGTTATATCCAAAAAATAGCAAAAAAATGCATTAAAAATGGAAAAAAAATTATGGTAAATTTTTTTTAAATCGTTGACTAATCGTAGACATTTTTAGAGAGTTACTTCCCTTATGTAATAGCGAAAAAATGCATTAAAATGGAAAAATGATGGTAATATTTTTTTTAATCGTAGACTCATCGTAGACGCGCGCTAATACCCAGAAGGGCTCGATATGAATCACGACTATAAGATACCCGGTTTTGGTTAAACTGCACCGCAAAATGTGGGAGTAGTTAGGAATCTAAATCGTAGGAGACAGACACACAACTTCACTTTTATATATAAAGATTTCTCCAAAAATATGGTTGTGGTTTATGTAATTCTCTTGAAAAACTACATCTGTACAAACATTTTTCCATTAAATCAGAACAAGAGTATAAAACCGAACAGACCCGATGTTGCTTGGTCCCAGGCCCAGCTCCCATCAAGGAGACCTTGTAATAAAAGGCGTTTCATCTGTAATCATTTCATCATTCTTCTTTCCTTCGTCTTTTGCTTTCTTCTCCCCTCCCTTCCTCCCTCCTTCCTTTTGCATGTTTATTCTTTACTAGCAGTATAGCCCAGCGTTGCTCGGGCTTGTTTTCTTTACGACCCTTTAGAACTGGAATTTTTGAAAAATAAAAATTTTGTATTATGTAGCTTGTTACTCTCTTTAAATGAACATTTTTTCTGGTTGAAATACACCGAAAAATGGCGACACAGCAGTCAAAAATCGTAAGAAATAGGGATTTTCATAGAAAAAAAAGCACCTTTTTGATGTAAGTAATTTTTGGTGTTAACATGGTCCGATTTGAATTTTTTTCTTCTACAGAAGGAAGAGCAAGCCTTCTTCTATCATACTCTCAATTTTGGTCAACTTGCGCCGCAGGGTCTCGGAGGAGATAGTGTTAGTTGAAGGCTACCAAACCTGCCATAAACAGACAACTTCAGCTTTATATATAGAGATTTCATTCCTTCTTCTCACTTCTTCCTAACTTACTGCTTTGTCTTTCTTTCTATTCTTTTTATTTCCAGACACCTTCAGGCAGCCGGCAATTTCTTCTCAAGCGTCTTTACCTCGTATCCTCAAAGTATAGCGCAGACGGTACTGACCAGTCCAATCTTGCCATTGATCCACATCAAACATAATAGATGTATCATCATCATCGTCGTTGTCGTCGTCTTCATCCTCATCGTCGTCGTCATCGTTATCCTCTTCAGTCTCATCCTCAATACTATTCTCAACCTCATCATCATCATCACTAACAACAATGGGTTGTCACATTATGTGGCAACTTGGACAAGTACCTTCTACTATAGCCTCAGACCGACCAAAGTCTTCTGAGTGGATTTGTTAAACGGAAACTGAATGAAGCCTGTCGTGTGTGTGAGTGTTTCTGCCACCACCCCTCACTCCTCCGCTTGTCAACTGGTGTTAGTGTTTACATCCCCGTAACTTAGCGGTTTGGCACAAAGAAACTGATAGAATAAGTGCTAGGCTTAAAAACAAAACATGTACTGTGATCGATTCGTTTGACTAAAAATACTTCAAGGCGGTGCTCCAGCATGGCCGCAGTCTAATACTTGAACACAAATAAAAGATAAAAGATACAATCAAAGCACAGCAACCTTCAGCGCCCCATCTTTTGTCAACGGAATAATCATGTCTACACTGTTTATAATGGGTTCCAGGTTTAGAAGGTTTGGCTTGTTATCTAACAGGTCCAGTCAACTATTTAGAGTAGTGGTTCTCAACCGGGGCCATATAACCCTTGAAAGTCCATATAAGATTTTGTGGGGTCCATGCAACAATATAATGAATTAGGGATCCAAAGAAGTATTTTAAGCGCCCTGAAAACATTTTGCTTTTGATGTATTCTTATTTATTGCAAGAAACTGCTGGGCTTCTTTCCCTAACATTTTACATAGTTCAAAATACACAAGTTAATGTGTGGAAAAACAAAATAGGAATTTTGAAAGAAGTTTCTATAAAGCTTGTTCGAGTGCTATGGTGGTCCACCAGAATAAAATAGCGATCAAAGAGGTCCATCGATAAAAAGTGGTTGCGAGCCTCTCATTTAGAGGCTCTCGACGTTGGATCAGGATGGTTGGAGGTTGTCGTCGCTGCCGTGATCGTTGTCGGATCCTTTCCGTTTGACACACTGGCTTCGATTTTATTGAATATTCTACACAACCAGCGCCGGATTTACCACTGTGCTTAGGTGTGCTTCAGCACAGGGCCCCATTGACTAGGAGCGAGTAGGCGGCGAGCTGGCAGAATCGTTAGCACGCCGGGCGAAATGCTCAGCGATATTTCCTCTGCTGCTACGTTCTGAGTTCAAATTCCGCCGAAGTCGACTTTGCCTTTCATCCTTTCGGGGTCGATAAATTAAGTACCAGTTACGCACTGGGATCGATGTAATGGACTTAATACCTATGTCTGTCCTTGTTTGTCCCCTCTGTGTTTAACCCCTTGTGGGTAATAAAGAAATAGGTATTTCGTCTGCCGCTACGTTCTGAGTTGAAATTCCGCCAACGTCGAATTTGCCTTTCATCCTTTCGGGGTCGATAAATTAAGTACCAGTTACGCACCGGGGTCGATGTAATTGACTTAATCCCTTTGTTTGTCCCCTCTACGTTTAGCCCCTTTGTGGGCAATAAAGAAATAAGGAGCGGATAGGTAGCTTCCTGCTCCTAAAATTTTACGATGAATTTTTCAAATGTCAAACGTTCAAATGTTTTTCCTAAAAGTTATAAAAGTGAAATTAATTATGTGAACGCCTTTACAGGTTAATCTTTAACATAAAGGGGCCAAGCAAGGGGCTCTCATAAGACAGAGGCCTCCAAGTACCTCCCAACAAATAAGGGTATCATAACTTAACTAGCACAGGGCGTCATTTGTGCTAAATCCGGCACGGTACCCAGCTGTAGTTTTTAATGCCAGATATGCAAATAACAGCAATTTTTGGAGAAATTAATGAAAAAGAAGTAATATTCGTTGCTACTTTAACATGGATGTCCGTTCGAGCGGATTCTATTGCGATTTTTTAACCGCAAGAGGACATCAACGCAGATAAAGAAATTACAACGACAATTTTAGTCAATCATGCACGTATATGTGTCTATATATATAGTATATATATATATATATATATAGATATATATATATATATATATATATATATATATATATATATATATATATATATATATTATATATATATATACATATATATATTATATAACTTAGAATAACTTAGAAAGGTTTTTGGCCAGTATTGCCCAGGCTATGTCTAACTTAATAGCACCACCTGGCGAAGTCTTTCAGTTCAGATTGGGCACCAAGGCCCATTCGAGCAGAGAGTTATTGTTTGCGGAGACATATCCGGGTGTGGGTGGTTTGTCCGGTACTGTTTGAAGGAATTTGTCCAAAGACTTCTTGAATTTTGTGTGGTCAGTTTCTTTTTTGACGTGTCCTGGTGTAATGTTGAAGAGAGCGGGTCCAATT
>NW_021826639.1:0-12276 GCF_006345805.1 Octopus sinensis | reverse complement strand
TGCCACATCGGCTATCATTGCATTTAGATACCGTGAATGTTTGGTCTTTGTTGCTGAGGTCAAATTTTGCCTTTGTTAGTAATGTTTTCAAGTTTTTAGGCTGTCTTTTACTAAGCACCATAGCTCGATCTGTGATTATGTCTTTTAATTCATTACTTTGGGCAATGATTGGTAGGTTTGCTTTGGCAATGTTGAAGATATTCTGGTGACATGGGTTGTGTGTCACTATGAATGGTATGACTTGTTCTTGTTTTCCTCTTCCTTGGGTTGTCCTAAGTTGTTGTATAGGTATTTTTATAGCCCGCTGTATGCCATTTTCTATAAGTAGAGATGGGTATTTTTGTTTGAGCAAAAATTCTCTTAGTTCTATTAGGCGTTTGTTCCTGATATTTGCATCTTCTACAATAGTACAAATTCTTCTGGCTAGGCAGTATGGGATGTTACGTTTTGTATGTGGTGGATGGCACGACTTAAAATTTAGGTATTGATGTGTGTCTGTGTGTTTATAGTATATATCTGTGGTGATGGTGGTGTCTTTTTTAATTACCATTATATCCAGGAATGGTAATTTGGTACTACTCATCTCCTTTGTAAATTGGAGAGATGGGTGTAGGTTGTTCAGGAGGATATTGAACTCTTCCAGAGTATTTAGAGATTCTGTCCAGATTATGAAACAGTCGTCTAGGTATCTCTTCCATGCCTTTTCAATATACTTTCTAAACCCAGTGCCATAGTTTACCTCCACCTCTTGGTAGAGTTGTTCTTCTAAGTATCCCATTACAGAGTTGGCGTAAACGGGAGCAAACCTCGTTCCCATCGCCGTGCCTCTAATTTGGATGTAATTCTTTCCATTGAAGAAGAATGTGTTATTTTCTAGAATAAGCTTGACTGTGTCTAATATAAATGGCACTGTGAATCTGCTGGGAATCCCTTCTCTATGTTTTTCTAACCAGTATTTAATCGCCTTTATTCCTAAAGCGTGTGGAATATTGGTGTAGAGGCTTACCACATCAAAACTTAGTAAAACTGAATTTGTTTCTGTTGTTTTGGGAAGATGGGACAGGAAGTCGATGTCATCCCTGATGAAACTTGGTATGTAAGTACATAGTGGTTTCAAAACAATGTCAATAAAATTGCTTAGACGGTGTGTAGGGCATGCTGGACCAGCTATAATAGGTCTAAGTTTTAGGTCTTTTGGATGTAATAATTTTATGTACTCACTTTCTTGTTCTGTTACTGCCTGTTGAATGTTTTTTGATTTGTGTATTTTTGGTAAGCCGTAGAAGTTGCTGGGTTTTGGTTCAAAATTGGTGATGTAGTCTTTTTCATTATCCGTAAGTGAGTTGTGGTGTGTTGAAATCAGGTTGTTGATCTTTTTCATGATGTGGTGGTCTATATTTGCGGGTATTTCACAATAGAAGGTTGTATCCTTCAGTTGGTCTTCAACCAAATCCTTATAGTATTCGGTATCCATAATAACAATTGCACCACCTTTATCTGCTTGTTTAATTATTATTGTTTGATCGTTTTGTATACGTTTACATGCAGACATCTCTGATTTGCTAATGTTTGGCCTAACATTGGTATTGCGTCTAAGGGGAAATTTAGACAGGATATCAATGTATTGGTCAAGGTAGTTATTTCTTCCTTTTGGTGGGGTGAAATTTGATTTATTCCTTACTAGGGATTCATCAATCTCATTACTTTTGTTAGCGAAGAATTCTACAAGTCGTAATTTTCGACAGAATTTTTGGATATCCTCCTTTAATTCTTGGTGGTTGGCTGTTGGTGTAGGTGTGAATTTCAGTCCTTTTGACAGAAGTTGGATTTCATCATTGTCAAAATCTCTTTTTGATAAATTAATTATTTTAGGATCTATACGTTCAGTTGTTTGGGGTATGTTTCCTCTTGGATTTTTTCTTTCTCCGGTGTTTGTTGTCCTGACGTAAAAAAATGGATTTTTTTCTGGTTATGATTTATATTCCTGTTGATGTTTGCTTGATGAATTTTGCGTTTTGGTTGTGGTACTTTACTTGGTTTCGTTATGTTTTCTGTCTTGTTTTTGGTATTATGTATGCTACTTTTCAATTTCTTGTTACCATTGTTTTTAACCACCTGGAGAAATGATCTGGGTTTACTTCTAGATCTAGATCGGTTTTTTGTCCAGTTTCTTGTGGGTAATCTCTGTTGAGGTCTTGAAAATGATCTGTTATTTCTACTGCTAATGGTCTGTTCAAAACAATATCTATTTTGTTTGTGCTTTTTGTTCATGTTGTGTGCATTGGGGTGTTTGCATACAAAATGGGAAGAGTTCTTACCGTAGTTCGTCTTCGATTCGTGGTGAAACAGGTGTTCATGTTGCCACGTGTTCTGGTGTATGTTGCGTTGGTGAGGTTGTCCACTTTTAATGCTATTTCTTGGAGCTCTGTTGTCTTTACCGTAGTTTGTAGCATATTTGTCGAGAAATAATTGTTTCCGCTGCCAAAACTTTCTTGATCTGCTTTCTTCTTTTGAGATATCTCTGATCCATAGTTCTCGCATTTTTTCTGTTATATTGCCGGTCGTTAGTTTGGATATTTCATCTCTGATTTGATCATCGATAGCTTCGTATTTGGCTTTGTAGCGGGATTGTTTAGACAGGGTAATGGAGATGTCGGTCCTGAATTTTATCAAACTAAGGTCCCATCGAAGTTTAGTTTCTTCCTCTGGTTCTCCTGCAATTTCTTTAATTAGGTACTTCCGAGGAAGTATGGGTGCCGCTAAAGATATCCATTTCGAATGTATTTCAGCATATTTTTCGCATTTATATGCCTTCCAGAAGTTTTGTTTTCTTATGTTAAGGAGTTTTTTCCATGTCTTCTGTATCTCTTCTCTTTTTCGGTGTGCCTCTTTTTCCAGATTTCTTTCGTTTATTTCTGACATCCAAGGAGGTTGTGGTAGGCTTTCTCTTGTAGATTTTATAATTGTTGGTATCATTTCAGCTAAATTCTTAATTTCAGAGTTTATGTGTTCATTTCCAAGTTTTCCGTCTGTAGACTGTTTTTCTATTTCCTTTAAAATAGAGGATTGTGTGTCAATCATCGTGATGCGTGTTGATAATTTCGATGAAATTTCCATTAGAATTCTTTCTGATTCTGTTAATTTTGTTTGTTGCTTTCCAGACATGTTGGCATATACACAATAGGAATATAGAATATATATATATGGGTGTGTGTGATTGTGTATAGAAGAATATATAATAAAAAGAATTCCAACCTTGTCTGATTTTCACGTTTTATTTACAATCTTATAATGATATATTATAAGATAATATATTATAATTGAATAAAATAAAATGAAATAGTAGAATGTTAAATATTCATTCTGATTGAACTAGTACTTTCATGCATTGAATTCTGCAATCTTCGGGTTCATGTAGTAGTGTGACAGTCATGCTTCACAATTTTTGACTGTAGCAAGATGATTGATTCTGTGCTATAAATACAGCTGGGTAGGCTCCAGAGTGCTAGGTTTTGCAAACTGTATTCTGACCAATCAGTGTGTAGTATCACTCAATTACTTAAGCTGATTGGTTGGTTGAGCTGATTGGTTTAGGCATCACGCTTTGTTGGACATGTCAAGAGTCCTGTATCTTGACCCTGGCCGAAGCAGCAATTGTTGGGTTATTTTTAGAAATGTTGTAAATATCCTTTGTCAGAGATTTTTATATTTTTATATTTCAATTGTCATCATCATCATTGTCAGCACCTTAATTATTGTTGCTAGTGGTGATGGTTATGGCAATAGAACTTTTAACCCTAAATAAGATAATTTTCCTGCTATCTTCGTCTTGATCACCTTTAGTATTGTTGTTGTTGTTAGTGGTCATGGTCGTAGCAGTGGAAGTAATACCTCTAAGTATTATTATTATTATTATTGCCTATTTAGCTTGGGTTCGAATTTATCAATAAAATTCTTTTCTCTGATTTTCCTCTCGATTTCACTTGGGCTGTGTAATTTGTAGAATGGAAATATTATATATATTTTCCGACCACATGTTGCTAGGTGGTTACTCAAAGGTATCTGACGGACCTCTGGGTCTCTAATCTGTTGCCGGTGTACACGTGAGCGTTCTAATAGTGCGTTTCCCGTCTGACCTACATATATTTCTTCACAATTTATATATATACATGTATGTATCTATGTATGCATGTATAAATACGTATGTATGTATGTATCCATGTATGTATCTATGTATGCATGTATAAATACGTATGTATGTATGTATTCGTGTATGTACACTCATTGTATGTGTTTGTAGTGATTTTCTCAGGATAGCTCACATGGACATGACTGGGTGGGACAGAGAAGACAGAGGAACAATCTATTGGTAGAGAGATAAATTCCATCACTTCACTATTTACTTCTACATTTTCTCATTGGTCCCAAATCTTTAAAATAGGGAACTGAGAGAGATTGGCTGGGATTTTAGGAGAGGTATAACAGTCAACGCAACCAATCATTTGAATGTAATCAAAATAGTGTTCTTTCTTTAATTAGCTTAACAACTGCATATTGTTTATTGTTCTTCTTACTGTTGTTGTGTAACCTTTCCTTAAGCCACTAAGACAGTATAATGTATCAGTCGAATTAAAACAATATAAACATATAAACACGGTTATATACAAAACAGAAAATGTAATGGTTTATCTTGTCATTGCCAGTGAATACTTACGGCGTTGGTCGGAATAACATATTTAACGTCTTTTTTAAATTTTCATTTTCTATTAGGTCCAATGGTGTTCTGCCAATTTTGTTTTTACAGTAAAAGTTGGCCCCGTGGTGGGCTAGGTAACTGGCAACCACCACGCCAGAGTACCTTTCTTCGTTTCCCAGTTTCAGCTCTTCGCAGAACTACAAATGATGAAATATAAAATGATGAGTTAAAGATTACACAAACATATACTAAAGATGCCCCAAATTACACAACAGTTGCCCCAAATTACACAACAGTTCAACTACATTTTCACATAGTTTGTTTCCCCAGTGATTAAACTATTCACACAGCGTTGATTTCTTACATCATCTCTTAGTTGAGTCCACTTTTCATTATCATTTGTTTTTACTTTACATTAAGAAAAAAATTATGATCATTATGTTGAACAAAACACACATTAGTGGTTAACGTTATTGCTTAACAATGATATTTAATGAGTAAATATTTACTTGCCAATCACAAATGTCACAAACTATTCAATAAAAACACAATATAAAGTTATTATAACATCAAGTCAAATATACAAAATATAAGGAAAGAAATGTCTCAATAATGAAAGACAACAAACCAACAAGAACCTATCTCTGCAACTGGTTTGATAGAGCCAAATGGCCATAGCAAGAGAAATACTTACGGAAGAGTATTGTACATATAAGTACTAGCTTAAGGTGACCCGCTCTACGCGTGGGTGAGGGTGTGATTGTTACTTTCTGTTGCTTCCTTTGTTTCTTATCGCCATATTCACCCTCTTTGTTCCTCTCTCCTTTCTCTCTCACTTCCTCACTCTCTTACTCTTCCTTTATCTCGGACTCTCCCTCACATTCTCTTGCTTTTTATCCTTCTCTATCTATCTATCTCCCATTTATAAAAAATTAGATTTCCGTGCTTAAATTACAAATCTTCTACTTTACCATGTTGAAAATTTGATTGAAATCGGGCAAAAGGTGTCCAATCTAAACCCCCAATTGTCCCCCAAAATCAATAAAATCCTCATTTTCACACCAAAACGACCACAGTAGCGCCCCAAAAGTCTCTCAAACAATTTCTCACTGCAAGTTACCCCCTCTTTTAAATTGTAATCCCCTTCCAGGCCCAATTACACATCTTTTTACATAAAAATCCAATTTGTATCAACGTTCGCCTTCTTCATTTGATAGATTAGACATACATACCCGGCCTTGTTCGGAATTAAAATAGTTTATTATTGTTTTAATCGTTTTGGTATTATAACCCGATTTCATTCGGGTCTAAGCGGGTCACATTTTAAAAGATGAGGAATTTTGCCCTAGAGTCCATGCCTTTCAATTGAGCAAATTCGAAGTTCCAATACAAACTCGCTAGCACTTTTAACATAGGTGTGCATATTTTTAGCACAATCCAACCACATATGCACACAGTATATATATAAATTAACACAATATATCTGTTTAATAATATCTGTTATGACTGTGCGATGGAGGTGAGCGATATTAATTCACCGTTCTAAAAGACCTGTGGCGAGAATATTTAAACTTTTGCGGTTGTCATCGCTTTCTGTCTATAGATACAGACAGATGTACAGTGAGAGAGGTGGTGCAAGAAAGAGTGACAGAGAGACATCGTTATAGAGGGATCAAAAAATCACTCTTTTTGCCATAGCAACCACATCTTATAGCTTGCGAATTTTAACCATCGCGGGTCTCATTCTCACCACGCATTTAGTATCCTTGCCTCGGTTTGGCTGCCATTAACATCCAAAGCAAAATGTGCATAAAATTTTCGTCAAAGGACTGTCTTATAGATATGAATAACACCACAAATAATATAAGTTATACCAGAAAAGAGAACAGCAACAACATAGCAAGGCCTTCAGACATAACAACTAAATCAACACCACATAGACATATCCACGCAGATCAATAATGTTTCTTTAATTAAGTGGATTGGAGAGAAAAACAGGGTATATAAGGCATCGATTTTGTGCGCAAGAGAGAAGTCTACCATGGTATGGTTATGTGATGCATATGGATGAAGATAGCTTCATCAAGAAGTGGTGATCTCTCATTGTGGAGGGAATGTGTGGAGGGGGTAGACCCAGAAAGACGTGCAATAATGTGGTGAGAAAGGACCGTCAGACGTTGGGCCTCACAGAGGGGATGAAATGGGAGCGATACTTTTGGCAGTCTGCTGTACTTGAGATGATATGCCAAGCTAAGTCGTCGTTGTCCTTGCATACTGTCGTGACCCCTGTATCATTCTTCGTCTGAGATATCCTAATCTTGTGGGATCATGGGTGCTGATGCTTCGGAAAAATCACCCATGCTGGTGTCACATACAAATATCCGTGTCGGTGCTGCAGAAAAGCACGCAGTACATTATGTAAATTGGGTGGCATTAGGGAGAACGTCCAACTGTCGAAACCATGCGTAAAGAGATATGGAGCCCAGGTAGCTTTTCAGCTGACCAGCTTCTGTCAAAGCGTCGAACCCATGCCAGCTTTGAAAACAGTCGATACATTATCATGATGATGATGATGATGAATTAATAAGGAAACATCTTTTTATGAAGAAAGTGAAGTAAGGGAAGTAAGAATCGGTGTCACAGTTGAGGCAGAACACCAACGCAGGTTGATAAATTGTTCAGTGTTAGTCTGATGGACTATTCCAGTGGGTGGGGAGGTCGCTGGCTGCCAGAGTAGGTTCCTCTCACCAAAGTAGACATTACAACAATACACAGATGACCATCAACTGCCTGAATAGTAGTCAGCCATCTGTAGTGAGCTTTATTCATATGGGAATAGCCCAATGTCATATTTCAAAACTAACGCAGCGAAAATTTTGAAAAGTTCCCCCAGTTCTGAAAAAAATCGATAAATTCGACATGGAGTCGAGAATCTAAACTTTTTATATGCAACACATCTTCTGTCTAGAGGACGCAACTCGACCTTTTTATCGCCCAAAGGGACAGCTAGGAACATCGTATACACAGAAGTATTCGAGTGAAGAGAAGATATTGCAACCTACACACGCACCTTCGTTCCCTAGAGGGAAAGGACTAGATTGGGATTAGTCGTTGCCTACTAGGGGCTCTTACATACCCGGGCAATGCCGGGCTATGCTGCTAGTATTATATAAAAGAAATGTGACAGAGAGCTGTTTCAGGCAGAATTCTTCATGGAATGGACAAGATGTATTTATTATCATGGCACCAGCACTATAAATGTTACTGTCTATCATATGAACCTCTCTTCTACCCAGTATCATTGTTAATTCAGAATAATATCTCCTGTCTTGAATAGATCATTTCTCCTTCAAATTTTGATGACCGTGTTTGTATGGCCAACATTCGAGATGGATCACCTTCTCTACCATGGAGAGGTCATGCCTTTGAGGACGGAAGGGGACGGAATAGAGAATAGTGTTTGTTACATAATAATATAACTAAGGGTTTCCATTGTGACTGGATCAGGAAATGGTAATGGAGGATGGGGTTGGTAGGTGAGAATTGCGATACAAACAATGTCTGTTTCTGTCTGTCTTTCTCTGTCTGTTTGTCTATTTTACACACACACAGACGCACAAATGCACACACACACACACACACACACACACACACACACACACACACACACACACACACACACACACACACACACACACACACACATAGTCACAAACAATGTGAAAACTTACCTGATCTAACATGGTCATGTGCTCCACCTCAGAATTAAATTCTTTGGTTGCTAACGCCAGGTGCAGGCAATTATTTCCTCCATGGTTGAGAGCATTTACATTCGCACCCCTGGCTATAAGCCTCTGAATTATTCCGAGGTGACCGTTCGAAACAGCTTCAAGCAATGGTGTCCTATATTCTTTGTTCACAATTTCTAAATTCACCGAATCCTTTGTGGAGGTAAAAATGGAAAATGAAAATTTACATGAAAATCAGGTTGATATCAATGTCATTATAGTTTTCTACTGGGTACTAGATCAAACTGATCAAATACATTTGATGTTTGTCAGTGAAATAAATCTTCCATAAGGACCTTCTATAACCTGATACATGTGTGTGTTAGAGACATGATAAGCATATTAAGATGTCCTACATTTGCCCCTCACTATAGTAAGTTGTAGGGCAACAGAACTAGAGTAAACACATGATTAGCAGATCAAGTCAAGTAAAGAAGAATTATGATTTCTAATGTTTACTTTTGACGTTGCTACATTAATAAGGGGTTCATAAAACTGCTGAGCCGGTTAGCGTCCACATGCATAAAACTAATGTGCACGCAGGCACACACACATAAACATCAGTGTTACATATATAAATACATATAATGAATTGGGGAAACGGAGTTCACGAGAATATGCATCACAACGACCGTTTCGACCCATCTTGCAACGGTCGCTTGCGGGTGGGCTACTATACATGTTGTGTTGCATCCTCCAGTGCAGATGCATCTCATCGGGTGCCTTGTTTTGATGTAAAGATACCTCACTAAATATATTCAGTTTCACTTGACATGTTGTTGCTAGGAGCTTCTTGGATTACAACATGAGAGACAACAGCCTCCTGGCAACAACAACATTCCAAGCGAAACCGAATATATTTACAGAGGTATCTTCTTTAAAAGAAAGACACCCGATGACATGCATCTGCCCCGGAGGATGTACCACAACCAGTTATACAATATCCTACCTGCAAGGGACCGATACAAGATGGATTGAAACAATCGTTGCGATGAATAAAAATTCTCATTAACTCCATTTTCTGCTTCCCTCATTCATTATAAACTGAACGAACACTGCAGAATACATGAGGTAGATCCAGTGTCACTTATAGCTCAACTGTGGATGACATGAGGTAACCGAATCAGCGAAAGAGCTTTAAGGGGTATACTTCTAAATGTATACCCAAATTCCAAATAATTACAAATACATACACACGCACACACACTCACACACACACACACATACAGGGAAGATGATGCCTTGGACGGGAAGAATTACAGAAGTATCAAACTATTAGATGAAGCAATGAAAATTACTGAGAGGGTCACAGACAAAATAATTAGGATGTGTGTTAGACTAGAAGAGATGCAATTTGGTTTTGTGCCACAGTGAAGAACCTCTGATGCTATATTCCTGGTAAGGCAGCTGCAGGAGAAGTACAAAGCCAAAGATAAACTCTTGTACTGGGCCTTTGTTAAACACGGAGAAAGGCTTTGACAGGATTCCTCGATCCCTTATTTGCTGGTCACTGCAAAAGCTAGGGATGGACGAATGGTTGGTGAGAGCGTTACAAGTCATGTACAGGGATGCTGTCAGTAAGGTGAGGTTTGGCATCGTGTGTAGCAATCAATTAGGGTACAAGTAGGGGTTCATCATGGATTAGTCCTCAGCGCCTTCCTGTTTATCAGAGTCCTCCAGGCAATAACAGAGGGATTTAAGATGACCGCTTCTAGGAGATCCCCAATGCTGATGACCTTGTTATCATAGCCGAATAACTTTCAGAACTAGGTAAATTTTAGGTATATCAGTTAGGACTAGAATCAACGAGCCTTAAACTTCATCTAAAAAAAGCAATCTTAGTAAGTAGGAAAGCGGACAATTCACAAATCCCCTTAGGAAGATGGCACTGTTTGATCTGTAGAAAAAGCGTAGGTAGGAAGTTCATAAGAAGTGCCCAGTGTAAGGTATGGACACATAAGTGTTGCAGCAATATCAGAGGAAGGTTAACGGGGATAATAGTTTTTCTGTGTGGAAGGTGCACAAGTACAATAAACAGCACAAATGTAGAGAAAATAGAGCCCATCAATTGCCAGGTAGGTAAGCTACTGGGAGTTGATAGTTTCCGCTATCTAGGTGGCCAAGTCAGGAGTGAGGTTTGTTCTTCCTTGAGTGTAGCTGCAAGAATAAGAATAAGACATGCAAAGTTCAGAGTAATCTTAACTCTAATGGTAACAAAGAGCGTCTCCCTGAGATTGAAAGGCAGACGTTATGATGCCTGTGTGTAAACAACTATGTTACATGTCAGTGAAACATGGGATGTGACCTCTCTGAGGACTTCCATAGGCTTGAAAGAAATGAAGCCAGTAGGCCTCGCTGGATGTAAAATGTCAGTGTGCATGTACGACAGAGTATAGGAGTCTTGAGAGAAAAGCTGAGCATTGAAGACATCAAATAGGGTGTGCAAGAGAGACGTCTGCGTTGGTATGGTCTTGCGATGTGTATGGACATGGGCAGCTGTATCAAAAAGTGCCGATCTCTAACTGTGGAAGGATCCTTTGGAAGACGGAGACCCAAGAAGACTTTCGATGAGTTGATGAAGAATGATCTCCAACCGTTGGACATCATAGAGGAGATGACAAGTGACCGAGAGCCCTGGTGATATTCTCTGCGGGAGAGGACATGTCAGGCCAAGTGACGATAAGGATGTGGTCGTGCCAGTGTCCTATAAGTGGCAGCCGTGCATCATAGCCGTGGCTGTTCGCTTCCGGTGCCATGTCAATGACACCTGGGTATCATAGTTGTGGTCACCGATGGTGCCATGTAAATTGGCACCTGGGAATTATCGTCGTTGGTGGTGCCATTTAAATGGCAACCATCCGTGAATCGTAGTCGTGGCCATTGTCGGTGTCATGCAAGTGGCACCCGTGCCGGTGGCATCTGAAAGCACCAGTTACACACCTGGGGTGGTTAGCATTAGGAAGGACATCGAACTGTAGAAACCATGCCAAATCAGACAGGAACGTGGGGCAGCTCACCGACTCATAATCTCCTGTCAAACCAGCCGACACATGCCAGTATGGTGAGTGGATGTTAAATGATGATAATGATGGTGATGATGATGATGATGATGATGGTGATAACGCACAAATAGAGACATAGACATACACAAATATGAAAATAACAATCAAAACTATCATTGTTTAATATATATATATATATATATATATATATATACATGTGTATATTTAGGGCTAAAAACCACTATGTGGACAGCCATATGCTAGAAGAAGATCACATACGATCTAACCATAAATCCATTCATCTCCAGTATATATATATATATATATATATATATATATAGAGAGAGAGAGAGAGAGAGAGAGAGATAGATAGATAGATAGATAGATATGTTTCTTTATTAGCCACACAGGGCTGCACACAGATAGAACAAATTACAAGGTAGAGCTTTTCTTTTGAAGGTTTAAAAAAAAAAAGAAAAGGAAGGGGGAGTTTCGATCAAAAGGGATCGTAAAAGGAGAGAAAGAGGACAAAAAAAGGGGGGTTAAAAAAAAGGGGGAGAGGAAAAAAAAAATTTTTTTTTGATCAATACGGATCGTTATCACAGAAATGTCAATATGAAGTGTAAAGGGGAGGACAGGTGAGGTTTACCCGTGGAAAGAAAAGCCTACGGAAAAGACCACGGTAACCTCGGTCAATGGAGTCACATGTTATATTTCTTTTTTCTTTTTTTTTTTTTGCAAATAAGCAACTCTCTGTTTTCAATTTCTGGGATCATAGGATCATGCTCAA
>NW_021826638.1:5000-13799 GCF_006345805.1 Octopus sinensis | reverse complement strand
ATTTTACACTCTCTCATTCTCTCTCTCTTTCTCTCTCTCTCTTTCTCTCTCTCTCTCTCTCTCTCTCTCTCTCTCTCTCTCTCTCTTTCCTTGAAAGATTTCCACTGTGGTTTGACAGAGAGAGGGGTTAGCTACATCATGTTTAAAATACCCAAATAGGAGTGTGAGGAATGCATCCTTATGATTCTGACAACATATGATGACTGAAGACAGGGAATGGATATGAATAGACCCCCTCATCAATAGATATACCCAATACTCAATCATATTGAACAACCACAGTTATCTGTGGTAGTAGTAAGTACATCAGATAAAAATGCTATCTGATGCGTCTACTGAAAATCTAAGCAGGGTCCTGTCAACATGTTCCTGTCTATTTATTTGCACAAGCTAATAATGAACAATGAGAGATCGTGTATGTGGTGGTTAGGTGTTAGATGTAGCAGCCACATCTGCCTCGTATCTGAAAACAAGGACATGTGAACTCACATGGTTATATGGTCATTGCAAATAGGAAAAAGACAGGATGGTCACAGCTAGAATGCTTTTGATCTCAGGCCTGCACAGTCAGGGTTGACCAAGGGCTAAGCAATAAATTTGTTCACAAGGGATGTATGTATGTTTATCCCTCCAACACCGATTGAAAACCGGTGCTATTGTGTTCATGTCCCCGTAACTTAGCGTTTCGTGAAAAAGAGAAAGATAGATTAAATACTAGGCCCACAAAGAATAAGTCCTGGTTTCGATATTCTCGAATAAAGGCGCTGCTGCGGCATGGAATATATATATATATATATATATATATTATGTGTGTGTGTGTGTGTGTGTGTGTGTGTGTGTGCGTGTATGTGTGTGTGTGTGTGTGCCCGATAGTTTAAATACTAGGCCGTCAAAGTATAAGTCCTGGTGTCGATTTACACGAATGCAGCTACTGCATCATTTTGAGAGCCTTGGGAGAGGGCTCCAACACTGATGTCATCTTCCTTGATTTCAGCAAGGACTTTGACAGGGTTGATCATAAGATCCTTTTGAGAAAGCTGTCCAATATTGGTGTCACTGAAAAGCTGCTACAGTGGATCAAGTGCTTCCTCTCAAACAGAACCCAACATGTTGTAGTCGAAGGAGTCAAATCCAGCCCAGCCAAAGTCAGCAGTGGTGTCCCACAAGGCACTGTGTTGGACCCACTTCTCTTCATCATCTACATTAATGATATTACTGACACCATCAAACACAATAACATCAGAACTTTCGCTGATGATTCCAAGCTCCAGAAGGTCATCAATGGCGTGGATGACCGAATAAGCCTTCAGTCAGACCTACTGGCTGTTCTCCAATGGGCGGAAAAAATAACATGTTACTAAACGAAGACAAATTCGAACTGATCCACTTTGGAAGGGAGGACGCTCTAAAACTCCCATACTCCCTTCCTTCTGGAGAAATTCTCATGGCGTCTAACAACATCAGAGACTTGGGAGTAACAGTGGACAACAACATAAGCTGGGCTACATATAAGCAGCAAAGTTGATATGGCGCCGCAGAATGTGTTCCTGGATTCTCAGAACCTTCCAGTCGAGAGATTCCCACACTATTATCCTTCTCTTTCCCCTTTTGCCCGACCCCACCTTGAATACTGCTGTCCACTGTGGTCTCAACACACAAAACAAAATATTATGAGAATTGAAGCTCCCCAACGGTCAATCACAAAAAAGATAGATGGCATGTCAGACCTTGACTACTAGGGTAGACTAGAGAAACTGAAACTGTATTCACTCCAACGACGCCGTGAACGCTACATTATCTGTATGATGTGGAAAATATTCCATCAGTACTGTCCGAATGATGTTGGCATCACCTTCAAAATACATCGAAGGCTTGGACCACGTGCCATCCGTCCACAACAAAAATCTAAATCGCACCACATAACGACAATACGGCACAATTATTTCATCTCAATTGGAGCCGCTCTCTTCAACATTACACCAGGACACGTCAAAACAGAAACTGACCACACAAAATTCAAGAAGTCTTTGGACAAATTCCTTCAAACAGTACCAGACAAACCACCCACACCCGGATATGTCTCCGCAAACAATAACTCTCTGCTCGAATGGGCCTTGGTGCCCAAATCCTGAACTGAAAGACTTCGCCAGGTGGTGCTATTAAGTTAGACATGGCCTGGGCCAATACTGGCCAAAACCTTTCTAAGTTATTCTAAGTTATATAAATATATATATATATATATATCAAACTAGAATCATTGAGCAAGCAAATACAAAGTCAACCGCATGTCATTTCATAATTCGAACATTTAATTATAGAATAAACATATAACCCGCAAGATGGAAGAAAATTTATATGTACAGCACGTAATAATAATAATAATATGGTATGGTGCGAGAAAAAATTCTTATCATTAAGACCTAGAATTAATATTCTGGCGATTTAAATAGAATACATTTATAAAATTACGTATAAAGTAAAATATAATATAAGCAATATATAAAAATATATAGGTATATAAAAATATAGACATATAAAAATATATAAAACATATATAAATATATATACATATAGGAGGATATAAAAAATATAATATATATATATATCGTGTAAATAAAGTAAAATAAGGTTCATCGTTTAGAAATCTTAATCAGGTAAAATAAGCCTTATATATAATGGCCATAGGGATAAGTAAACATGATTTCCTTCTTATATATAAGGTTTTTTATCAACTGACTAAAAGAGAAAGATAGATTAAATACTAGGCCACACAAAGATAAGTCCTGGTTTCCATTTTCTCGAATAAAGGCGCTGCTGCGGCATGGAATATATATATATATATATATATATATATATGTATGTGTGTGTGTGTGTGTGTGTGTGTGTGGCCGATAGTTTAAATACTAGGCCTACAAAGTATAAGTCCTGGTGTCGATTTACACGAATAAAGGCATTGCTCCACCATGGCCGCAGTCAAATAATTGAAAAATTAAGTGTATAAATCAGAAAATAACCAGAAAAGTTTATATTCTCTTAACTACATAATTAAGGGAGATAACTGAAAATCAACTTTTAGAGTTACTTCCCTTTACATATTAATAAAAGACATGACAGTTTAAGATGTAGGTGCGTTTGTTTTTCGCATGCGAAGGGCACGCTTGCATTCCTGCAAGAAGAGACAAACATACACATGCAAATTTTCTGCTGTTAACTTAAACAAATAAACATTATAATTTACATTTAATTACACCTGAAAACTATGTAAAGTATTCACCCTATCCAGTACTACCCTTTGGACATGATCGGGTTTTCTTTTGTTTTAGATAGTATATATGCGTATGTGGGTATATACACGTCTATATGTATGAATGCATGCATTTATGTATATAAATATATATATATATATATATATATATATATATGTATGTATATATGTATGAAACAAATCGCTTGCCATGAATTACCGTCCAATCTCACTCACCTCTCATATCATTAAGGTATTTGAGAGAGTGCTGAGATCGCGTATGACTCACTTCCTCGGCTGTCATAATATGCTGAACTCCAACCAGCATGGATTCCGTAATGGAAGAGATTGCCTGACGCAGCTACTGCATCATTTTGATGTCATTTTGAGAGCCTTGGGAGAGGGCTCCAACACTGATGTCATCTTCCTTGATTTCAGCAAGGCCTTTGACAGGGTTGATCATAAGATCCTTTTGAGAAAGCTGTCCAATATTGGTGTCACTGGAAAGCTGCTACAGTGGATCAAGTGCTTCCTGTCTAACAGAACCCAACATGATGTAGTCGAAGGAGGCAAATCCAGCCCAGCCTAAGTCAGCAGTGGTGTCCCACAAGGCACTGTGTTGGACCCACTTCTCTTCATCATCTACATAAATGATATTACTGACGCCATCAAACACAGTAACATCAGAACTTTCGCTGATGATTCCAAGCTCCAGAAGGTCATCAATGGCGTGGATGACCGAATAAGCCTTCAGTCAGACCTACTGGCTGTTCTCCAACGGGCGGAAAAGAATAACATGTTACTAAACGAAGACAAATTCGAACTGATCCACTTTGGAAGGGAGGACGCTCTAAAACTCCCATACTCCCTTCCTTCTGGAGAAATTCTCATGGCGTCTAACAACATCAGAGACTTGGGAGTAACAGTGGACAACAACATAAGCTGGGCTACACATATAAGCAGCAAAGTTGATGTGGCCCGCAGAATGTGTTCCTGGATTCTCAGAACCTTCCAGTCGAGAGATTCCCACACCATTATGCTTCTCTTCTCCACTTTTGCCCCACCACACCTTGAATACTGCTGTCCACTGTGGTCTCCCTACACAAAACAAAATATTATGAGAATTGAAGCTCCCCAACGGTCAATCACAAAAAAGATAGATGGCATGGATTACCCTTGACTACTAGGGTAGACTAGTGAAACTGAAACTGTTTCACTCCAACGACCGCCGTGAACGCTACATATCTGTATGATGTGGAAAATATTCCATCAGCACTGTCCGAATGATGTTGGCATCACCTTCAAAATACATCCAAGGCTTGGACCACGTGCCATCCGTCCACAACAGAAATCTAAATCGCATCTCATAACAAAAATACGGCACAATCATTTCATCTCAATTGGAACCGCTCTCTTCAACATTACAGCAGAACACGTCAAAACAGAAACTGACCACACAAAATTCAAGAAGACTTTGGACAAATTCCTTCAAACAGTCCCGGACAAACCATCCACACCAAGATATGTCTCCGCAAAGAATAACTGTCAGCTCGAATGGGCCTTGGTGCCCAAATCCTGAATTGAAAGACTTCGCCAGGTGGTGCTATTAAGTTAGACATGGCCTGGGCCAATACTGGTCAAAACCATTCTAAGTTATTCTAAGTTATATAAATATATATATATATATATATATATATATATATATACATGTATGTATATAGGTATGTATATATGTATGTATATATGTGTGTATGTATATATCTATATATATCTATATATATGCATGCATAAACTATGTATATATGTATGTATATATTTATATGTATATAATATATATCTATATATATATATATATATATATATACACATGTATGTATATATGTATGTATATATGTATTTATGTATATATGTATGTATGTATATATATATCTATATATATATATACATGCATATAACTATATATATATATCTATATATATATATATATATATAACATACATACATACATACATGTATATATCTATGTATATATGTAGTATAAATATCTATATATATCTATATTATATATATATATTATATATAATATATAATTATATATATATATCATATATATATAATACTATATATATATTTGTATGTATGAGTATAAGCGTATGTATGATATGTATGAGAAGGAAGAATTTTTTTTCAAGAATATTGTTTACTTTAATATTTGTGTCTTTGTGAAATAGATGTTGGTTGGATTATGTTCTCCATTATCTTTGTATTAATGGCGGGGGAGAAGGATGGCGTTCCAGTGTCTTTTGTTTATTTGAACTCATAAAATTATGTGTAATTAAAATTACTTCATCAGTAAATGAAGGATTTAAAAATATCCTTCCTTCCCCCCATCCCCATCCACTCTAATACTCCAATATAAATATGTTTCATAGGTAATTCCAGCCTGAAGAATTCAATGTTATATAATAATGATAAGTCATTAAAGGCATCATTATGAAAACATATTCAAAATTTGGTTATTAATAACCAAATAGTAGAAACCGATTGACAAGATGAGACATTTCAAATAGACTTTTTATAATGAACTGCTGTCCAATGTAAATAAAGGAAATGTTAACACAGGAGATAATGACTGCGAACGATCTGCTAATTAAAGTAAAATTAGCAACAGAAATCTAAATCGCATCTCATAACAACAATACGGCACAATCATTTTATCTCATTTGGAACCGCTCTCTTCAACATTACACCAGGACACGTCAAAACAGAAACTGACGACACCAAATTCAAGAAGTCTTTGGACCAAATTCCTTCAAACAGTCCCGGACAAACCATCCACACAAAGATATGTCTCCGCAAAGAATAACTGTCAGCTCGAATGGGCCTTGGTGCCCAAATCCCGAATTGAAAGACTTCGCCAGGTGGTGCTATTAGTTAGACATGCCTGGGCCAATACTGGTCAAAACCTTTCTAAGTTATTCTAAGTTATATAAATATATATATATATATATATATATATATATATATTATATATATATATATATATACATGTATGTATATATGTATGTTTATATGTATGTATATATGTGTGTATGTATATATATCTATATATATATAATATATGCATGCAAATAACTATTATATATGTATGTATATATATATTGTATATATATATATATATTATATATATATATACACATGTATGTATATATGTATGTATATATGTATTTATGTATATATGTATGTATGTATATTATATATCTATATATATATACATGCATATAACTATATATATATATAATATATATTATATATATATATCTATACATACTACAATGTATATATTATGTATATATGTATGTATGCATATATATATATTATATTATATATATATACTATATATATATATATATATATATATATATATATATATATATATACATGTATATATATTTGTATGTATGAGTATAAGCGTATGTATGAGTATGTATGAGAAGGAGAAATTTTTTTTCAAGAATATTGTTTACTTTAATATTTGTGTCTTTGTGAAATAGATGTTGGTTGGATTATGTTCTCATTATCTTTGTATTAATGGCGGGGGAGAAGGATGGCGTTCCAGTGTCTTTTGTTTATTTGAACTCATAAATTATGGTAATTAATACTTCAAAATAAAATCAATGGGATTTAAAAATATCCTTCCTTCCCCCCCACCCATCCACTCTAATACTCCATATAAATATGTTTCATAGGTAATTCCAGCCTGAAGAATTCAATGTTATATAATAATGATAAGTCATTAAAGCATCATTATGAAAACATATTCAAAATTGGTATTATAAACAAATAGTAGAAAACCGATTGACAAGATGAGACATTTCAAATAGACTTTTTATAATGAACTGCTGTCCAATGTAAATAAAGGAAATGTTAACACAGGAGATAATGACTGCGAACGATCTGCTAATTAAAGTAAAATTAGCAACAGAAATCTAAATCGCATCTCATAACAACAATACGGCACAATCATTTTATCTCATTTGGAACCGCTCTCTTCAACATTACACCAGGACACGTCAAAACAGAAACTGACGACACAAAATTCAAGAAGTCTTTGGACAAATTCCTTCAAACAGTCCCGGACAAACCATCCACACAAAGATATGTCTCCGCAAAGAATAACTGTCAGCTCGAATGGGCTTGGTGCCCAAATCCTGAATGAAAGACTTCGCCAGGTGGTGCTATTAAGTTAGACATGGCCTGGGCCAATACTGGTCAAAACCTTTCTAAGTTATTCTAAGTTATATAAATTATATATTATATATATATATATATTATATTATATATATATATATATATACATGTATGTATATATGTATGTTTATATGTATGTATATATGTTGTATGTATATATATATATATATATATATATATATGCATGCAAATACTATGTATATATGTATGTATATATATATATGTATATATTATATATATATATATATATATCTACACATGTATGTATATAGGTATGTATTATGTATTTATGTTATATATGTATGTATATATATATATCTATATATATATACATGCATATAACTATATATATATAATAATATTATATATATATATATACATACATACATGTATATATTTATTATATATGTATGTATGCCTATATATATATATATATATCATATCTAATATATATATACATGTATATATATATATATGTATGAATGAGTATAAGCGTATGTATGAGTATGTATGAGAAGGAGAAATTTTTTTTCAAGAATATTGTTTACTTTAATATTTGTGTCTTTGTGAAATAGATGTTGGTTGGATTATGTTCTTCATTATCTTTGTATTAATGGCGGTGGAGAAGGATGGCGTTCCAGTGTCTTGTTTATTTTAACTCATAAAATTATGTGTAATTAAAATTACTTCATCAGTAAATGAAGGATTTAAAAATATCCTTCCTTCCCCTCATCCCCATCCACTCTAATACTCCAATATAAATATATTTTATAGGTAATTCCAGCCTGAAGAATTCAATATGTTATATAATAATAATAATAATAATAATGATTTTAGTCAGTTGTCTGTTTGCTCAAAAATATCAAAAATATGTTTAGGAAATTATTGGCAGATACATTCGTTTGCTTCCTGGAAAACTGAAAATTGAGAATAATTTTTTAGCCTGAAGAGAAGGTCTGGAAGGATGAGTGGGAGGAGAGGTGGTGGTCATGGGGAAGACTCTTGTAAAGGATTATTCCTGTTGAAATTAAGTAATGAAATTATTAACTGAAAACATGTAAACTTGTCTTGTTCAATTATCGATGTCCCTTAAGTGTTGCATTATCTACACAAGTGCAATCTCTTAAATAATTTGAAAACAGCTAAATTGAATTGAGAAGAAATAATTAAATTAAAAACAGAATACATTGATAATGCTTGTTCTTTTCTGAAGAATTATATTTGACAGAAGGAATTACACAATGTTGTTGTTTTTAACAATGCTGTTCAAATATTTGCTTTAAATTTCTCATTTTTATATTAAA
>NW_021826637.1:0-12016 GCF_006345805.1 Octopus sinensis | reverse complement strand
ATTTAAAATACTGCCATCACCATAGTACAACAACATAATAAGGCTATAATTCTTTGGTTTACTAACAATAATGATAAAAGAAGATGTAAAATTCTACGGTTTGATTTGTTCAAATTCTACCCATTAGTCCTCAAGACTTTCCTTGCCGAATCAACAGAATTCAGAATAACACATTGTAACATAAGTGCTAACGATTTTGATCTAATTGTACTTGCCAGAAAGTCAGTTTCTCAATAAAGACTCTAAAGAGTCTCTAAAATAAGATATCAGTTATCCATTATATTTTATTTTGCGGCTCTTTGAAGAAGTAAAAATGTGTGTTCTATACGGTTGTTAATTTCAATAATCTTAAATCTAGTTTTAACAACTTAGGTATAGACTAATGCAGAGATAACGGTTTAGCAATTATCACATTAATCTAGGCAAAATATGAAAAAAACTTAATTAGTTATTTTAAAGAACTTAAGTCATAAAATTAGATACAGGCTAATACAGAGATGACGGTTTAGCAATTAATAACAACATAACCAGATATAATCTAGGAAAAAATGAAGAGACTTAATTACTAATTTTAAAGAAGTAAGTCTTAAAATTAGGTAATAGGCTAATACAGAGATGATGGTTTAGCAATCAATAACAACATAATTAGATACAATCTAGCCAAAATATGGAGAGACTTAATTAGTAATTTTAAAGAAGTAAAACTTAAAAATAGCAATAGCTTTCCAGACTTTAACTTTAGGTCTCTACATATGTAAACACAAACCGTACAGAAATCTAAATGAAAAGCACATTCACATCGAAGAAATAACCCTCCAGCGATTTTAAGAATCTTATTAGCATAAAGGTGAAAAATCACCAATATACTTTCAGATAAGCAACATCTACACGAGCTACAAACAACTATAACAAAGCATAGAAGAATACTGCTTTTAAAAGACATACTAAATTCATCGCAGATTCTGAACAACAACCAGCTAAAGAAATCAAAAGCAGTAAATGTCATACTCTTATCATAATATGATTTAACCCGCCGTGGAAACTGCATAGAAAATCTAGCTTTTCCAGTAATTTTTTAAATCTTATTATAAGAAAGGCGCAAGCGTAGCTGTGTGGTAAAAAGCTTGCACCCCAACAACATGGTTCTGAGTTCAGTCTAACTGCGTAGCACCTGGGGCAAATGTCTTCAGCAATAACTTCGGGCCGACCAAAGCCTTGTGAGTGGATTTGGTAGACGGAAACTGAAAGAAGCCTGTCGTATATGTGTGTGTGTTTGTACCCCAGCCATCGCTTGACAACCGAAGCTGCTGCTTTTATGTCCCCGCAATTAGTGGTTCGGCAAAAGAGATCGATAGAATAAGTAGATGGCTTACAAAGAATAAATTCTGTGGCCGATTTCTCCGATTAAAACTCTTTAAGGCGGTGCTCCAGCATGGCTGTAGTCAAATAACTGAAACAAGTAAAGAATAAAAGAATAAGTTTCCCATCCCACTCCCACCCAACTGGGTGCAAATATTCTTTTCTACTCTAGGCACACGGCCCAAAATTTCGGGGGAGGGGGCAGTCGATTAAGTCAACTCCAGTACGCAACTGGTACTTAATTTATCGACCCCAAAAGGATGAAAGGCAAAGTCGACCTCGGCGGAATTTGAACTCAGAAAGTAAAGACAGACGAAATACCTATTTCTTTATTATCCACAAGGAGCTAAACACAGAGGGTACAAACAAGGACAGACATAGGTATTAAATCGATTACTGGTACTTAATTTATCGCAAAGTCGACCTCGGCGGAATTTGAACTCACAACGTAACGCAGACGAAATACCGCTAAGCATTTCGCCCGGCGTGCTAACGTTTCTGCCAGCTCGCCGCCTTAACAGACGAAATACCGCTAAGTATTTCGTTCGGCGTGCCAATGTTTCTTATTTCTTTACTACCCATAAGGAGATAATCATCGAGGGGACAAACAAGGACTGACAAACGGATTAAGTCGATTATACCGACACCAGTGCGTAACTGGTATTTATTTAATCGACCCCGAAAGACAGACGAAATACCGCTAAGTATTTCGTCCGGCGTGCTAACGTTTCTTATTTCTTTACTACCCACAAGGGGCTAAACATAGAGGGGACAAACAAGGACAGACAAACGGATTAAGTCGATTATATCGACCCCAGTGCGTAACTGGTATTTATTTAATTGACCCCGAAAGGATGAAAGGCAAAGTCGACCTCGGCGGAATTTGAACTCAGAACGTAGCGGCAGACGAAATAGGGTGCAAATATTCCAAACTCTTTAACCAATAGGATTAAAAAATAACCCCTAGTTGTATGACAAATAAGGTGGACACCTTGTCAGAATGCCGGGTCACCGCTTTGAAAAGATGACTCGAACAAATCGAGCCTGATGACCATTTTCTTTTGACTCGTATTTATTCTATCGATCTTTTGCCGAACAGCTAGATCACTTTGAAATAAAGAAAGAAAAAATATTCAAAACCGGTTGTGAAGCGGTGGAGTTACAAACACAAAAGACATACACAAGAAGTTTGCTTCCCACCCACAGAGTTCCGATTTCAAACTCCACTGCGTGGGCACCGGTCCGTCAGGAAACCCAAGGGTCCAGTTTCTTGCGCTAACAATTTTCAAGCAGCATCAGATATATCAAATATACATATACTCATGTTTTGAGCTTTATTTTATTTATTTATTTATTTATTTTGCTTGCCGCACCAAACCTATGTATATGGGTGTGTACCTGTGAGTGGATTGTTTGCGTGTGTTATGAGCGTATCTGTGTGTGTGTGTGTGTGTGTGTGTGTGTGTGTGTGTGTGTGTGTGGTGTGGTTGTGCGTGTGGTTGTGCGTGTGTCTGTGCGCATGTGTCCTTGTGTGTGCGTGCATCGTGAAGGTGCCAGTTTTGAGATTTCTGTCATGGGTCTTAACAGGGCCTCAAAGATTGCTTTAAGATAACATGGCGTATTTTATAAATATGTCTGCTCAAGTATTATAATAGCATGAAACTATTAGTAGCTCTTTCGGTTGTGTATACATGTTTTGTGACCCCCTTCGTTCATGAATGACCATGGGATTGCACCTAGAAAGTTACCCTCGGTGGCACAAGTCTGGGCAAGGTTGTTTATGGAAGACCAGCAGTCGCTCATACATACCAGCCTCCCCTCTCCACGCCACCGATGTTATCCAAGGGAAAGGCAAAGGCTGATACAGCTTGGCACCAGTGACGTCGCAGCTCATTTACTAATGTGCAAGTGGCCGAGCACTCCACAGACACGCGTACCCTTAATGTAGTTCTTGGGGAGATTCAGCGTGACACAGAGGGGGACAAGGCTGGCTCTTTGAAATACAAGTACAACAGAAATAGGAAGAAAGGGTAAGAGAATGTTGTTGGGGAAAGAGTACAGTAGGGTTCGCCACAAACCCCCTACCGGAACCTCGTGGGGCCTTTAGGTGTTTTCGCTCAATAAACACTCATAATGCCAGGTCTGGGAATCGAAACTGCAATACTACGACCGCGAGTCCACTGCCCTAAACACGGGCCATATGTGTATATATATATATATATAATATATATATATAATATATATGTAGTGATATTATATATATATATATATAATAATATATATATATATATATATATATATATATATATATATAGGGAGAGTTTACGAAAATAAACAAAAGACGAAGGCAGGCGGTGTACAAAACAAGCAGATGATAGTATAACGCTCAGGAATAGAAAAAGTATTTTACGTTTCGAGCCTACGCTATTCTACAGAAAAGGACACAGAAAGAACAAGGAGAGAAAAAAATGTGTGTAGTGGCTAACGATCTATGTATACACACTGAACCCGAAATCAAGTAGTTAGAAAGCAAGCTTGCTAACCACTCAGCCATGTTTTTTGCCGACATACCATATATTACAATATAATCTTTCGCTACAATACCACATAACGTTAATATCGATGTTGTAGCTGTTGTGTCCGTTGTCAATAGCAACCAACGTGTTTATGTGGTTCTGACTTCCTTTGTGTCATATTCAGCATCTATCATTTCAGGTTTGGTAAAAGTTGAAGGAAGATCTGACATTTTAAACCCTGGCAGGGAATTCTCTTCGATTCATCCTGAATCTCTGTTGCATATAATCTTCTTTCGTGTGCTCGTAAAAAGCCTTCAGATTTAAAGTGTACGTATGTACGTACGTAAGTAGGTTTACGGATATTCATATATGCATATATATATATGTATATATATATATTATATATATATATATATATATATATTATATATAATATATATATATAAAAACATATTATATTAATGTGTGTATATGTGTGTGTACTTACATATCCTCCTGAGATAGATAGATAGATAGATAGATAGATAGATAGATTAGATTAGATAGATAGATAGATAGATAGATAGATAGATAGATAGATAGATAGATAGTAGATAGATACGTATGCATGTATGTATGTATGCAACAAACGTACCTATATACAAACATACAAATCCATTGTTTATTTGTAACAAAAGCTTCAGCAGTTCACCAGATTCGTATTCTCTGCGCATATGCAGATGTTTCTAATACACGAGATAGCTGAATGGCAAGAGTTTCGCAACCCATAAACTTATTCATTCTACCCAACAAGTTTACTAAGTGCTCACTTGGACTAAGGTCCTCCCAGCTAATATATTGGGCATATATCTCTCTTTCTGGAGATACAATCCTAATAGATAATCGTCGGATACCAGAAGAATACGGGGTATCAATTTTATCGAAATTATTCCTCCTGTAAAATTGAGGCGTGAGCTTATGTTAAATATCGATATTAACATTTCTTATTTCTTTATTGGGGCTAAACATAGAGGGGACAAACAAGGACAGACAACGAGATTAAGTCGATTAGAGCCACCTCAGTGCGTAACTGGTACTTAATTTATCGACCCCGAAAAAATGAAAGGCAAAGTCGACCTCGGCGGAATTTGAACTCAGAACGTAACGGCAGACAAAATACCGCTAGGCATTTTGTCCGGCGTGCTAACGTTTCTGCCAGCTCGCCGCTGGCAGAACATTTCTGTTAAGCCGGCGTGTTGGCAGAATCGTTACAACGCCGGGCGAAATGCTTAGCGGCACTTCGTCTATCTTTACTTTCTGAGTTCAAATTCCGCCGATGTCGACTTTGCTTTTCATCCTTTAGGGGTCGATGAATTAAGTATCAGTTGCGTACTGGAGTCGATCTAATCGACAGGACCCCTGTCTCAAAATTTCGGGCCTTGTGCCTAGAATAGAAACGAATATCAACATTTCTGTCAAAGCGGCAAGCTGTCAAAATCGTTAGTGCGGCAGGCAAAATTCTTTGCGGCATTTCGTCCGTCTTTAACGATCTGAGTTCAAATTCTGCCGAGGCAACCACGACTTTCCAACTTTCAGATGTGGGGTCGATAAAGTAAGTACCGGTCGATCAGTGGGGTCGATGCGTTCCGACTTACTCTCTCGCCTGAAGTTGCTGGCCTGGTGCCAAAATTTGAAACCAATATGATTATTTCTTTTCGTTTCTACTCTAGACACAAGGCCTGCAATTTTGTGGGAGGGTGCCAGTCGATTAGATCGATCCCTGTACGCAACTGGTACTTAATTTATCGACACCGAAAGGATGAAAGGCAAAGTCGACCTCAGCGGAATTTGAACTCAGAACGTAAAGACGGACGAAATACCTATTTCTTTACTACCCACAAGGGGCTAAACAAAGAGGGGACAAACAAAGACAGACAAAAGGATTAATTTGATTATATCGACCCCAGTGCGTAACTGGTACTTATTTAATCGACCCCGAAATGATGAAAGGCAAAGTCGACCTCGGCGCAATTTGAACTCAGAACGTAACGGCAGACGAAAATACCTCTTTCATTACTACCCTCAATGGGCTAAACACAGTGGGGACAAACAAGGACAGAGAAACGGATTAAGTCTGAATATACCGAAAGGAATGAAAACCTCCCAATCTTCCATCCCAGACTGGTCGGCAAACGAGGGCCAATCATTCTTCATGACGATGCTAACCATACGTTTCACTAATGACGCTCCAGAAGTTGAGGGAATTTCGCTATGAAATTCTTCCCTCCAAGCTTATTCTCTTGAACTTACTCTTGCCGACAACCACTTTTTCAAGCACCCTGGTGGTTTCCTGTGAGACAAGGAGTTCGAAAATCAAACCGTTACTCAAAGAGCAGTCAAGGAGTTCACCAGTTCCAGAATTCCAGTTTTTATGTAACCGGAAAAAAACAAACTTGTAACTCATTGGCAAAAACGTGTTCATTGTAATGATACTTACCTTTATGAATAAAATTTGCGCATTTTTTAAGGTGCATTCAAGGGGTTCATCAGTTCCAGAATTCCAGGTGTTTAAGTAACAGGAAGAAAAAACTTCTAACTCGTTGGCAAAAATATGTTCATTGTACTTATACCTAGATTGATGAATAAAATGTCCGTATTGTTCAAAGTTCATTCAAGAAGTTCATCAGTTCCAGAATTCCAGGTGTTTATGTATCTGGAATAAACAAACTTGTAACTCGTTAGCAAAAACGTGTTGATTTTACTGTTATTGATTAATAAAATTTCCGCATTTTTAAGGTGCATTCAAAAAGTTTATCACTTCCAGATTTCCATATTGTTTTGTAACCGTAATAAACAAACTTGTAACTCGTCGGCAAAAACTTCTCCGCAATTTTGAATGTGCATTCAAGGAGTTCATCACTTCCAGAATTCTATGTTCTTATGTAACCGGAAGAAACAAACTTGTAACTCGTTGGCAAAAACTTGTTCATTGTAATAATACTTACCTTGAATAATAAAATTTCCGCATTTTTGAAAGTGCATTTAAGGAGTTTCCGCATTGTTGAAATGTATTGTGGTGAATTTCATATTTCAAAACGTTGCTTACTTTCAACTTAGACACATAATCTATATTCTTGTAAATTTCCGCATTTTTGAAAGTGCATTTAAGGAGTTTCCGCATTGTTGAAATGTATTGTGGTGAATTTCATATTTCAAAACGTTGCTTACTTTCAACTTAGACTCATAATCTATATTCTTGTTATTGTTATTGTAGTTGTTGCGGTATGTTTTTGTTTTTTTGTGTTCTTTATTCCTCGCTTTTCTTATGATTTCATTCTTATTGGTGACTCGGTGACGATGTGGCTTGTTGCTTTTGTTGTTGTTGATGTTGTTGTTGCTGCTGCTGCTGTTGCTGTTTTAAAATCGTGATGTAGAGTAAATCCTCTGCAAAGTATGACGTCATATTGAATTATACATATATTATTATCTATGTATGTAAATATATATGTGTATGAGTGTGTGAATGTGGTGTGTGTGTGTACATTAACACAAATGCATAAAACAAGCACATAAGCACACACACGTACACACATATAATGTACACACATGCAAAAACATATATTATGTATATATGTATATATAATATATATGTATATATATATATATATATATATATATATATATATCCATAACTGATATATGTAATTAATAACCCTCACACAGATGTGCTTATACATACATATATGCACATACAGTCATTCATAAACAGATACATTCGGTTATACTTACACACGTATCATACTTCTCTCCATTAAGCTATCTCTCTCTCTTTCCCCTTATATATATATATATATATATATTATATATATACACATGTATGTCTATGTGAGTGTATATATATATTATATATATATGCATGTATGTATATATATATATTATATATATATACATATATTTACAGGTATATATATATGTATATATATAACACACATGTATATATATGTATATATATATATATACATACATGTATATATAATATATACATGTATATATATATATATATCTATATCTATATATATAATATTTATGTATATATATATGTATTATCAACGTATATACAACATAAATACGTATTTACATAATGTGTATACATATATATATATATATATATATATATATATATATATATGTATGTAGTTATGTATGCATGCATGAATATACATGCACATATATATAGATACACGCATACATATGCACGCTTACATAGATATACACCCCTACACATATATGCATACACGCATTCATAGCTTCACATCCTCGCCCACGCGCATACTCCAACACCAACATGAATAACAATCCTCCGGTTTAACCCAGCTAAAGGTTAAATATTTCCGTTTGACGTTCACCTTCTAATAGCATTTATTTTTATTTAGAAGGATTTTACAGAAACAACAACAAAATAATAATAATAATAATAATAATTATTATTATTATTATTATTATTATTATTATTATAATGATGATGATGATAATAATGATAATAATAATAATAATAATAATAATAATAATAATAATAGCAATGATGATGATGATGATAATGATGATGATGGTGATGATGATGATGATGGTAGTGGTGGTGATGGTGGTGGTGGTGGTGGTGGTGGTGGTGGTGGTGGTGGTGGTGGTGATGGTAATAATAATATTTATTATTATTATTATTATTATTTATTATTATTATTATTATTATTATTATTATAACAACAACAATAATAATAATAATAATAATAATAATAATGATGATGATGATGATAATAATAATAATAATAATAATAATAATAATAATAATAATAATAATAATAATAAAATAAGCAAATATAAAGCAAATATAAGATCTTGAAATAGAAATCAACAAAATGTGGAACCTGAAGACTAAAACAATACCTGTTGTCATAGGTGCCCTGGGAATGATAGCAAAAAGGGCTGATAGCTACCTAACTCAGATACCAGGAAACCCAAAATGGCAGAAAAGGAAAATCAAAAGATAGTGCTCATGGGAACTGCTCATATCCTACGCAAAATACTTTCTATGTAATCTCAAGGTTTAAAACAAACATAATTTTCGGTTTTTAAAAAAATTTTTTTTTTTAGACATTCATTAGTACAACACCAAAAACTCCCCCCCCAAAAAAAATATATAGCACAATAGGCATAACAACAACATGAACTTCCAACCTGTTGTCTCTTGAGATCTCTGGGTGAGACTTGGAGCCAACTTGTACAGACATAAAGCAAAAGTCAAACATAGATAATAATAATAATGATGATGATGATGATGATGAAATACCCTGATGCAGACTAGGTAATGGCTCTCATGGCCTCTCATCTTAACTGATTTGACATGTTATCTTGTACATATATATATATTCATCATACGTATATAGAGTCTTGGTATAAAAGATGGGCTACAGCAAATATTCTGCTCAATACCACAGATTTGCTTGTCAGTTGTTTGACCTTAACAAGTTGAGCATGTCCTTTGGTAGCTGATGATATGTGCATCTCTGATCATGAGCAGAAGTAGTAGAGGAGCATCATAGCCATGCGCATAAGAGGAATTCTTTGGGGTTTGGATAATTCATCTCTGGAAACATGAGTGTTCCGTTCGACATCCTTAAACAAACCTTTAGTCAAGGAGCTTTTGAGCGGGATGGGCTACTCAACCTGAAGAAAATTCTAACTGGGTACCACTTGCAAGATCATACAATGTTTTTCTTGATATGAGATCATGTCGTTCACATATGGTTGTGAGGCTGGATGCCACCTAAGTGTCTATCTTCAAAGCAGCAGAAAAGGTGGTATGAACACGAACCAGAAGGTGTTATAGAAAGTGTGAATTACAAGAACTTGTGGGACATATAGGCGGACCATACTACTGAAGCATAAAGATCAGATATGATCATAGAGGACAAAATACACAGTGTAAGATCTTATATTTTGCAATTCCCTATGATAGTTGAGTCGATATCAAAGAAAATTGAAAAACTAAGAAAAATCAGGATTTAACCATAGTTAAGTAGACTATGGAAGCTTGTGGCAACAGGTGCATTTAGCTCAACATCTAAAATGCTACCAAGAACTTGCATTGTCGATTGCATAAATTACCGTCCTACGAGGATGTGTCAAAAAGTGATGCCATTTTGTTTAGGACAGGTATAATTACCAACACAAGAATATGTATCATACATCAAAATGAAGCTGGTCTTCTATAGATCACATCCATACTTCTCAACATAGTCACCGTTACTCTCAATAGCAATGTTCCACCTTCGATTGAGAGCATGTACCCTGCCCCGTAGAATTTTGTTGATTGTTCTTTGAGCCACTTCTTCACTCCAGTTTTCACTTCCTCGTCACTGGAATAATGTTTGCCTCCCAAATCCTCTTTCATGAGGCCGAAGAGATGATAGTCCAGTGACGAGGAAGTGAAAACTGTAGTGAAGAAATGGCTCAAAGAACAGTCAACAGAATTTTACGGGACAGGGATACATGCTCTCATTCGAAGGTGGAACATTACTATTGAGAGAAACGGTGACTGTGTTGAGAAATAGGGATGTGATTCACAGAGGACCAGCTTCATTTTTATGTATGATACATGTTCCTGTGTTGGTAATTAAACCTGTCCTAAACAAAATGGCATTACTTTTTGACTCACCCTCGTATATTTTGGAAGAATCCTAAAAAAGCTTCTTAAGATTTGAGGAAACTTGTCATCAAACCTCAAGATGAAATACTTACTAACTAATTTACTTGCACTAGCGTATTAATTATAATGATTGGAAGCGCGAAAATTTAGAAAACAGCACTATATCTAAACTGCAATGAAGGTCAATAGCATCAAGATTCATTAACTTGAAGAGTAGAGTTCTTCAAGAAGACTTACTCCCTCCAATGCTTCTCTGTATTGCGCTAACATCACTCTCTACTTTACTCAACAACAACCACTATAAGTATGAAACAGAAAATATCTCATTGAACTGTTTTATGTAGATGATCTGAAAAGCCTTCGCCAAAATAACTGTAGCAATAAGATCGCCTACGAAATATTGTAATGACATTCAGTGATGGCTTTAAAAAGGAGATTGGTTCAGATAAATATACTAAAGCCACATTCAAGAAGGATTAGCTTACCGTGACTTAAAACATATACAAACATTTTATTATAACAATGAAATCAAGCAGTTTGAACAGGAAGGCATACAAGTAGCAGTTGTAGATAAAGGAGGTACCATAGAGCAGTTTTCCATGCAAGAGAAACCTCCAAAGGAGAGCAAGATTTATGCTGAAGAAGGAGTTAAATATTCCAAGAGAGCGTGATTTAGACTTAAGAAGAGCTAAATATACGTCAAACAAATTTGAAGCCATCAATAATTTAGCTTAACGTGTAATAACAAGTTACAATATCATAAACTGGACAAGGAGTAAAATGAAGAAACTAGATACTAAAACAGAAAATGCTGACAATAGCTAAATTAACCCATCCATAGGCAGGTGTTCACAGAAATTATCTACTAAATAGAGAAGACCTGCACAGGTAGCACTCAACATAACAAGATTCTTTTGTAGAAATTGTCAAAGCTCAGGTAAACGAGAAACTATAATCAATTGATATATGACGTTGGTTTCAAATTTTGACACAAGTCCAGGAAGTTCAGAGGAAGAGGTACTTCGATTACATCGACCCCCAGTGTTTAACTGGTACTTTATTTTATCGACCAACTGGTACTCCATCCGTTACGATGGTGAGCGTTCCGGTTGGATCCGATCAACGGTATAGCCTCCTCGTGTAATTAACTTGCAACAAGTGGCTGAGCACTCCACGGATGTATGTATTAACTTTCTCACTGGTAATGCATTTCCCTACATATATGAACAAATGTAATTCTTTTCCTAAATAAATTGCACTTCATATTCGAGGCTCCGAAGAAGCTACAGGCTCTCAAAATGAGTCCACTGCATCGTATAGCAGAAACAACGGTAAGCTACTGAAGCTCATAACAATCGTTTTTTCCATTTTGTCATCGCATTTATACATATATAATATATATATATATATATATATATATATATATATATCTATACATAATATTATATTATATATATAT
>NW_021826636.1:0-10000 GCF_006345805.1 Octopus sinensis | reverse complement strand
CTTAAATATGTGTATTAGAAGCTTTTTCATGGTTTCTGTTAATCAAATGCTCCCAAAAGAAATTAGTCCACTTGTCAGCCGTAGCGAAAGAAGAGACAGTTACCCAAGATACTTTCCAGAGGAATTGATTCCCAAACCATGTATTGATGGACGGACGTTCTCAATCACACAGACATGGCTTCTTAAATATTTCTTCAGATTAAGGAGGCGAGCGAGCTGAATGGTTAACATGCCGGACAAATTGCTTAACGTCGTTTCGTCCGTCTTTTCGTTTTGAGTTCATACTCCATCGATCTCGAATTTACCTTTCATCATTTTAAAGTCTATAAAATAAGTATCCATTGAGTACTGGAATCAATGTAATCGACTAACCCCCTGACACGAAATTGCTAATCCTATGCCAAAATTCGAAACCAATATTTCTTTAGATTGAAGCGGCGAACTGGCAGACTCGTTAGTTTAACACGCCAAGCATTTTAACTTAGCAGCATTTCGTGTCTTTACGTTCAAATTCCTCCAAGTCAACTTGGCCATTCATCCTTTGGGGGTCGATAAATTAAGTACCAGTTACGCACTGGTGTCGATGTGATCAACTTAATGCCTTTGTCTGTCCTTGTTTGTCCCCTCTATGTTTAGCCTCCTGTGGGCAATAAAGAAATAAGAATCTTTAGTTTAGTACATCAAGCATTTTAGCTTAGCAGTATTTCGTGTGTCTTTACGTTCTGCGTTCAAATTCCTCCGAGACAGCTTTGCCGTTCATCCTTTCGGGGTCGATAAATTAAGTACCAGTTACATATTGGATCGATCTAATCTGCCCTCCTTCCCCAAAATTTTGGGCCTTGTGCCTAGAGTAAAAAATAATATTTCTTTAGATTGAAGCGGCGAACTGGCAGAATCTTTAGTTTAGCACGTCAAGCATTTTAGCTTAGCAGTATTTCGTGTGTCTTTACGTTCTGAGTTCAAATTCCTCCGACGTCGACTTTGCCTTTCATCCTCTCGGGCTCGATAAAACAAGTACCATTTGAGCACTGGAATCGATGTAATTAACTCGATCCCTTCACTGATATTACTGGCCTGCTGCCAAAACTTGTAAACAGCGTTTCTTTAAAATGTTTCACTCAAAGAGCCACAGTAGAAGGTATTGTAGAATTCCTGTCGAAGGTGCTGTACAGAAAAACTGAACCCAAAGCCATGTCGTTATGTAAGGAATTTCATAATCACACAACCACTGGTTTCTATATTTTTCTAAATTTTTTTTCAATATGTATGTTGCCTTTCCATCTTTTTTTAACTTTTCCTTGCATTACCATTCTTTTTTTTACGTTTGAATATTTTTTTTAATAAAATTTGAATTTTTTTTTTCCCTCTGAAAATCGTTTTCTTTCCGTTATTGATTTACTTTTTATGCACTTTCCACACTTTTCCCTCTTTTCTTCTTCGTGTATCCTTGATTTAGCTTCCTGATATCTTGTAGTACTAGAAAAAATGATAGTAGTAGTAGTTCTAGCAAGAGTAGTTGTAGTGGTAGTAGTAGTAGTAGTTGTGTTGGTGGAGGTGGTGGGGGTTAAGATGGAAGCAGTAATAGTATTGTTGTGGTTGAGATGGAAGTGTTATTAGCAGTGGTGGTTGAAGTAGTAGTAGTAGTGGTGGTGATGGTGGTGGTGGTGGTGGTAGAAGTAACAGCGGTGTCGAAGGCAGTGGTCAGGATGGAAGCAGTAACAGTGGAGATTGAGATGGAAGTGTTACTAGTAGCCGTGGTGGTGGTGGTGGTGGTGGTGGTAGTAGTAGTAGTATTAGTAGTAGTATTAGTAGTAGTAGTAGTTGTTGTTGTTGTTGTTGTAGTATTAGTATTAGTAGTAGTAGTAGTAGTAGTAGTAGTAGTAGTAGTAGTAGTAGTAGTAGTAGTCGTTGATTGACTCCCCTTTGACTCTGGTGGAGCAGCCTTGCGGTCAGAGTTATTCCGACTGATACTATTCATGTCTTTCGTTTGGACACAATGTATCTAAGACTGCACAATGCAGTATGATCCTCAATTCTTTCTAATGGCGGCTAGACATGATTTTAGAGTGAGTTAGCTGGGATTTCTAACCGGTTGGCGACTGCGGAGAACCAAGTTCATACGAAACTCACTATTAGTCTCTGGCTTGTATTTTCCTTATGATTGTTCATTGCTAAGTAAGGCGATGATCTTACAGAATCGTTAGGACGCCGGCCGAAATGCTTAGCGTTATTTCGTCGGTCTTTACGTTCTGACTTGAAATTCCGCCGGGATCGTCTTTGCCTAGTCCTATAAATTAAGTACCAATTGCTTACTGGGGTTGCTTTAATCGACTAGTCCCTCTCCACGAAATTTCAGACCTTGTTCCTGGAGTAGAAAAGAATCCTTAGCACACCCTTAGAAGCATTTTTTCTGTCTTTACCTTCTGAATTCAACTTCTGTGGTGGTCGAAGTTGCCTTCTATCCTTTCGGGGTCGATGAAAGAAGTACCAGTTGAACACTTGGATCAATATAATCCGCTAGCGTTTTACTTAAAAATTCAAATGTAAACCTGGCAGAATTGTTAGCAAACCGGACAATAAGCTTAGCGTCTTTACATTCTGAGTCCAAAATACGAGGTCGACTTTTGTTTTTCATCATCCCGTGGTCAACTTTGCTTTTTATCTTTTTGGGGTCGATGAAATTAGCACCAGTTGGGTACTGGGTTTCGTTACTAGTCCTCTACTTCAGAAATTCCAAGTCTTGTGCCTCTTGTAGAAAGAATTATTACTCACTGAAAGGTGGACAGCTGGGTGGCCCATTAACACATCAGACAAACTAACGGGATTTCTTCCGGCTTTTTACGCTCTTAGATCACATCACGCCGAGCTTATCTTTGCCTTTCCTCTTTTCAAGGTCGATAAAGGAAAATACATGTAAAACATTGACATCGATGGTATCGGTTAATCCACGATATATATATATATATATATATATATATATATATATATATATTTGTATATAGGAATGGTGATGTAGTAAAAAAAACTAAAACTCAAGATATGAGTATATGTATAAATCTCGCAAGAAAATGAGTCAAGGGCTGACACTTTCGTGCGTTGGGACCTATCGAACTATTCATCTATCTATAGCGAAGGCGCGTGGCTTAATGGTTAGGGTATTCGCTTTTCTAAGGTCAGGAGTTGAATTCCCGCTGACGCATTGTGTCCTTGATCAAGACACTTTATTTCACGTTGTTTCAGTCCACCCTGGTGGCAATAATGAGTAGTATATATATTTCAAAAGGCCAAGCTTTGTACACTGTTTTACGTTGAATCTCCTTGAGAACTACGTTAAGGGTTCACATGTCTGTGTAAAGTTCGGTCACACGTACATTAATTTCTCGAGCAAGCCGCTCAGGTAAGCGGATCAGTTGGAACCCTGGTCGTCGTAACCGACGGAGAGCCAGTTATGTATATATATAATATATATATTATATATATATATATATATATATATATATATATATATATATATAATATATATATATGTGTGTGTGTGTGTGTGTGTGTGTGTGTGTATGTGTGTGTGTGTGTGTGTGTGGTGTGTGTGTGTGTGTGTGTGTCTTTGTCTCTCCAGCATTAGCATCTTGACAACCGATCTTGGTGTGGTAACATCCCTGTAACTTAGCGGTTCGGCAAAAAAAGGCTGACTAGACTAACAATAAGTCCTGAGTTCAATTTGTTCGACTACGATCCTTTAACGCAGTGCTCCAGTATGGCCGCAGTCGAATGACTGAAAGAAGTAAAAGAATAAAATAATATGTATATATATATATATATATATATCACTGTAAGAAGCCAGTCGTATATATATATGTGTGTGTGTGTGTGTGAGTCTGTGTCTGTCCCCCCACCACGCTTGACAACCGGTGTTGGTGTGTTTATGTACCCGTAACCTAGCGGCTCGGCAAAATATAGACACCGAGAGAATAAGTACTAGGGTTACAAAGAATAGGTCTTCGGGGTCGATTTGTTTCGATTAAAGGCGGTGCTCTAGCATGGCCGCCCTCAAATGACTGAAACGAGTAAAAGAATAAAAGAATGAAAGAATATATATATACACACATATAACGAGGGGACAGAATGCATTCTGTGTTTTTGTGAGGTTTATTACATGACGGTGTGCAAGTGTGTGTGTGTGTGTGTGTGTGTTTCTGTATGTGCCTGTATACGAGCTTGACTATGAACTCAGTTCAACAGCGCTCAGGTTTTGATGAGGATAATGGATGTGTTTGTGCGTGTTTGCATGTATACATTATGCGGAGGGGCGTTTGTACGTGCATGTTTGCGAGTTTTACATGCATGTATATTTATGTTATTTTTCTTTATGCTGTGTTCACGTCCTGTCCTTTTTTGTAACGTTATTATATGAATGCATGATTATATATATATATATATATATATATATATTATATATATATATATATAATATATATATATATATGTATGTATGTATACGTGTATATGTATGAATGTCCCTGTGCGAGTGTGTCATGACAATGGTGTGTATATTTCCATGTACGTGATTGTGTGTGTCACTACGTGTTCGCTGTAACGCGCATGTGCGAGTGTGCGCTATAATGTGTGCGTATGTGTTTTAGTGGTTTGCTTGCATCCCTGGGGCGACTACTCTCCATTTTTGCTGACTAATTAACCCGTACGTTGAGAGACCAATCATTGAAGAGAGCTGATGAAGACCTCGCTGCTAATTAAGGTTGGGGACGTCACAGAGCGAAAGAGACGGTGCGAAAGGATGGCGAAATATTTGAAGGAGAAGGCGGAGGAGGTAAAGGATGGCAATAGGCTTTTTTTTTTTAATGGAATATGTGGTGGGGGGGGGGGAAGAGGTATATAGAGGAGGGAAAGGGAGAGAAGTGATATGACTGGGATTTAGAAATAGGGAAGAGAGGAGAGGATTTTAGAAGGTTTAAAAATTGCGGAGTATTGGAATAATCTGGGTTTAAATGGAATACAGAACTGTGTTTTATTCTGTCCCTGTTTTTCAATCACACTCACTAAACATACACACACACACACACATATATATACAAACACACACACACACACAACACACATACAAACGCACACACACACAAAAACACTCACAGATACAAACACACACACACAAACACACATACTAATGCACACACACAAACACACACACACAAACACACACACACACACACACACATACAAAAACACATACAAGCACCCGAAAATATCATACGTGCTTTTGTAAGTGCGTGTGTGTCGATGTATCTAACGCTCTGTCTGTCAATGTATTTAAACACACACACACACACACACAAGCATGATTAAGTGTGTATGTTTAAGTTATGTAAATTAATTTTGGTAGTAAATATTAGATTCTAATTTTTGCACAAAGCCAGCAGTTTTGTGGAAGGGGTAAATTCGATTCCATTGGTCTTAGTACTCAACTGGTACTTACATCATCGGCCCCCAGTCTACTTCGGCAGAACTTGAAGTCAGAACGTAAATACTAACAAAATGCTGCTAGTCTCTAATATTTCTTTCAAATTTTGGCACAAGGCCAGTAATTTTAGGGGAGAGTGTTAAGTCGATTACATCGACCCCAGTATTTTTCTGGTACTTATTTTAATGAATCCCGAAAAGATGAAAGACAAAGATGACCTCGGTGGAATTTGAACTCAGAATGTAAAGACAGACGAAATGCCGCTAAGCATTTTGCCCAGCGTCCGAATGATTCTGCCAACTCGCCACTTTAGTATTGAGTAATATTTAGTGAGCCAATGCCTTCATTCCGTACTCCAGTGTAAACGTGACCCGGTCAGGATTGTCTCGAAATCTCATGCAAACATTCCTACCACCGGTCGTTCTGATTTTTAGGATGATCTTCTTTCAACGATAATCTAGAACTCTCGCTGTCTCCAGCGTTGAATGTCGATACTACACACATTTTCATGTGCTTACATAAATGCATTTAAATCCTGTACTTCCATACATTTAATGTTTATATGTATAAGGTTTATTTCAAGCGTGTACGAATGGGATTTTAATTTTTTTCTGTTTCATGAGACTATGGAAGTGATGTTAACGATCATAATAACGATTTCAACTCAGAAGGGGAAATTTTGTAACTAATCCCAATTAGAAGCAATTTCACTACCTATATTATTTTCATTCATCGCTCTCTTCATCTTTTCAAATAAATTTACAACACACACACACGCTTGCAAAAGCATACACTAACACACACACGGGGTGCATGCCTACACAAGCAAACATATAGTAACATACGCGCATGAGCGTCCACACAATGAAACTAAATAGACAGAATTACAAACAACAATACATATGTAGTATTCGTTGTTACTTGCAGAATGAACTCAAATAATGAAGCCGAAAAAAACCCCAGAAAGACTATTGCAACGTTCTCATTTTACCAATTATTGAAAAACAGTACGAGAAATATTGTTAGCATAGGCGCAGGAGTGGCTGTGTGGTAAGTAGCTTGTTTACCAACCACATGGTTCCGGGTTCAGTCCCACTGCGTGGCACCTTGGGCAAGTGTCTTCTACTACAGCCTCGGGCCGACCAAAACCTTGTGAGTGGATTTTGGTAGACGGAAACTGAAAGAAGCCCGTCGTATTATATGTATATATAATATATATTATATATATATATATATATGCGTGTGTGTGTTTGTGTGTCGGTGTTTGTCCCCCTAGCATTGCTTGACAACCGATGCTGGTGTGTTTATGTCCCCGTTACTTAGCGGTTCGGCAAAAGAGACCGATAGAATAAGTACTGGGCTTACAAGAGAATAAGTCCAGGGGTCGGGTTGCTCGATTAAAGGTGTTGCTCCAGCATGGCTGCAGTCAAATGATTGAAACAAGTAAAAGAATAAAGAGTATATTACATATATTGTAAAATATAAGGTTTGGTGAGATAATATGGGAAGGGAAAATGGTGTAGAAGGCGCTAAATAATAGGCGTACACTATCTTGGCCAGCTATCTAAACGATAAAAAATAGACTTTACATGTTAAACAGAATCACCTTCATAAAGAGTTCTTGGTTTTAAGGATGCAAAATCGTACAGTCGTTCCAAGAATCCGTGCATTTATCTCAGATGTATATTAAATACTGTTTCCAAAGGTCCCGCTCTTCAAAAAGAAGCTGGATCTGGCTTCTAGTTGTTTGCATATAAGACACATGACACTAACATTTTTCAAACCCTTAGTTAGGAATTTTCGTACAGCTAATACAGTGAAAGTGACCGCCCTTTGTTGATTCTACCGCTTACATTTGCAGGAAATGTAGAACGCATGAATTATTTTTCAGATAAAATTTTGTCCCTAATAAAACACTAGTAACTTTTCCTATGTAACCGGAAGCCTTTTAGGTAAAGAGTGTGCATGAAACTACTTTTGGTATTTTAATTGTTTATGATTTTTTTCAATATGCCTTCCCCGTAAAGAAGGCTTATATCGCCAAAGAAATAATAATAATAATAATAATAATAATAATAATAATAATAATAATAATAATAATAATAATAATAATAATAATAATATAATGATAATAATAATAATAATAATAATAATAATAATAATAATAATAATAATAATAATATTATTATTATTATTATTATTATTATTATTATTATTATTATTATTACTATTTAAGGCGGCGAGCTGGCAGAATCGTAAGCACGTCGGGTGAAATGTTTAGTGGTATCTCGTTTGCTGCTACGTTCTGAGTTCAAATTCTGCCGAGGTCGACTTTGCCTTTCATCCTTTCGGGGTCAATAAATTACGTACCAGTTACGCACTGGGGTCGATGTAATTGACTTAATCCCTTCTCCAAAATCTGAGGCCTTGTGCTTTCAGTAGAAAGGATTATTATTATTATTATTATTATTATTATTATTATTATTATTATTATTATTATTATTATTATTATTTGTTTCAATTTTCCTTTTTATTTGTACAGAGAGTTCATGAGAGAACAAGTTAGAAGTTCATTTTTGTGTTATGCCTAGAGGGTCATGTATTTGGTTTTGCACATAGTATTGCTCTAGAGAATGTTAAGGAAAACAAGAAAATTATGAGTTTGTTTTAAAATTTAAGATTAGATAGACAGAAATTTACGTAGGATATGGGCAGTGACCATGCACACTATTTTTTGAATTCATTCCATTTTGGGGTTTCGTGATAACTGAGCTAGGTAGCAATCAGCCCATTTTGCTATCATTGTATTGTTTTAGTCCTCAGGTTCTACTTTTTGACAATTTCTTTTTCAAGATCTTTATACTTGCTTAGTTTTTGAAAGGGCTTAACAAATACATTTATTTCGATTGAGACAGTCATATCAATGAAGGAGCATGATTTTTGCCTGAAGTCTTTCAATATAATGTCTGGCCTATTCATATCTATCTTTCTTTCAGTTTAGATGGTGAAGCTCCAGAGGAGTGAGTTGTGATCATTTTCAAACACTGGAGGTGGTTTGTGTTCCCACCAGTTTTTATCAGGTCCAGGTATTTACAAATTGTTGTTGTTATTATTATTATTATCATTATTATTATTATTATTATTATTATTTTATTATTATTATTATTATTATTATTATCATCATCATCATCATCATCGTCATCGTCGTCGTCGTCGTCGTCGTCATCATCATCATCATCATCATCATCATTATCATTACATATAAATATAGATAGAGAGATAGACAGATACATAGATAGATACATACATACATACATACACAGATAGATAGATAGATAGATAGATAGATAGATAGATAGATAGATAGATAGATAGATATGAGATAATAGATATACTTAGAGATAGAAGATAGACGATATAAATAGTCCAAGGTTAAATATCCGTTTTTGTTCCTTTTTGTCAAAGATTATCTACCAGTAGAGTTACTAATGGACATCGACTAGCTGCTATTTCTGGTAGATGAACCGACAGTGTAGAGTAGAGGCTCTCTTTTTGGACAGAAAAAAGATTATTGTGAGAGAATTATCAATTTCTATGTTTTCGAACTAATTTTAAATAAAAAAAAATCTTTCGTTTCCTAAAAGGTATCAATAATTTCGGTACAACTTACTTCTGTACACCTGGTGTATACACATAACAAAACATATGCAAATATGTATGCATATATATCTACATACATACATACATACATACATACATACAACATACATACATACATACATACATACATATAGATACATATACATATATATATATATATATATATATATATACATACATATATATACACACATACATACATATATATATATATACACCTTATGTTCGTTTCTATGTGGTTTGTACATTTCCGATTATATAACAAGAGTTGGCAAAACTCAACACGTCCAAACATTGTCATCGAACATAACAATTATGTACAGACGTTTGGAAAGATACGTTAAAAGAGATAAGACAAAATGTTTTATTTATTTGCGCTTACGTGTTATTTCTGACACCCACCCCAACTCTTTCTCTAAATAACATCCCTTTCAGTCCAAACGTCGTCACTGAACACCATGTATGATGGATTACAGAGTACCGCCATTTTTGTTGTTGTTTTTTTTTTCCCTATTCTTTGCTTTTCCGTCTAGTTGTATTTTTGTTATTATTTCTCTTTTTATAAAAAAAATTTCTTTTGGCAAGTGTATTCAAAGATTTTGATTGATTGGATCATAACTTGGCAGAATCTAGCGTTTTCACTGATTTTATTCCAGGTTAATCTCGGCGTATTGGAAATCAGTTAAAGAGAGAAGCGAGATAGTGTTTAAATTAACTTCAACTAGTCAACTTCTCACTTAAAGCAACATCACTGCTGTCGCCGGTAGATGAATCACTTCCTAATGAAACTTCCGGATTCGTAGGGGGTTTTGTTACAAACACAAATGAACGCGTGCGCGCACAAATATAAGGACAAATGCACAACAC
>NW_021826635.1:0-12593 GCF_006345805.1 Octopus sinensis | reverse complement strand
GTGAATGCGGGAAGAATACGAGTGTGTATACGTAATTGTTTGTCTTGTTCACGCCTTTCTCTGCTTGTAACATTAAAGCATTCTTTACTCATCTGCCTCTATTACTCACATCTCCGCCTCTCTCTCTCGCTCTCTCCCATTCTCTCCATCCATCTCACTCAATTTCTTTCCTTCTATCTCTCTCTCTCTCTCTCTCACTCTTTCACTTTCCTCTTCTCTTATTCTCCCTCCATTTTATCTAAATTGCATTCGTTGCTCACTCATAAACGAGCATATTTATTTACAGTACATATACTACAAGCCTACAATCCTACAAGTGGTATATTAACATATATAATAATATATATATATTTTTATATATATATATATATATATATATAATATATATATCCATCCGTCCATGCTCTCATTCATACATCCATCCATCCATAAATACATACATACATACATGCAATCAACCATATAAATATAATACATATACATGTATATATATTATAATATAGTATATATATATATATTATATATATATTTATATACATATATGTATATTATATCTATAGATAATATATATATATATATATATATATATAATATATATTATATATATATATATATATATATATATAGATATATTATATATATATATATATAATAGATATATATTCTTATTATAATTATTATACATATATACATACATTATACATTATGTATATTGATATATATATATGATATATATATACACAAGCACACACACAGAAATCAAAAGTCTGATGTTGATGAAGATCCCTATCAGGCAAAGTAACCAATCGGTTTTGCACTGGTTAATATATGCGATTAGATAATCGCATATTAAATAACTGCGCAGTTAACGAACACTACTTGGTCTTCAAGTATGGCAAGTATGGAAAATACATGGCGACTGCTCTCTATTATTGGAGGTGCAAATGTTGCATCCACTTTGCTGATAGTGTGAAAAAAACACAAAACAGATGGGAGATTTAGCGATTGTTATATCCCTTAACATCATATATACATATGCATGTGTGTATATATATATATATTCATATATATATATTTCAGTCCCACTGCGTGGCATCTTGGGCAAGTGTCTTCTGCCAAAGCCCCGGACCGACCAATGCCTTGTGAGTGGATTTGGTAGACGGAAACTGAAAGAAGCCTGTCGTATATATGTATATATGTATATATGTATATGTGTGTGTGTTTGTGTGTCTGTGTTTGTCCCCCTAGCATTGCTTGACAACCGATGCTGGTGTGTTTACGTCCCCGTCATTTAGCGGTTCGGCAAAATAATCTGATAGAATAAGTACTGGGCTTACAAAGAATAAGTCCCGGGGTCGATTTTCTCGACTAAAGGCGGTGCTCCAGCATGGCCGCAGTCAAGTGACTGAAACGAGTAAAAGAGTAAAGAGATATATATATATAGATATATTATATATATATATATATATATATATATTATAATATATATATATGTATATATTGTGTGTGTATGTATGTATATATCCATACATACATACATACATACATACATACATACATACACATACATATATGTATATATATGTATTGCATCTCCTGCTCTCTCTGCCATTCTCTGTACATCGGAGAACCGGGACGCCGCTTGGCTGACCGGTTCGCGGAACACCTCCGAGACATCCGCCTCGGCAATGACACCCTGGTTTCACGCCATTTCCACTCCACCGGTCACTCTTTGCAACACCTGTCCGTGTTCGGATTGTCCTTACACATAGGCCATCCTGACTCCCGTTTTGGGCCGTGAACAGGGATTGGTCATCTCTCTTTGCTCCTTTACGCCATTTGGGCTCAACTTTCCTCCCCTCTTCATCTAACCTCCTCCCCTTGCCTCTCTCCCCCTCCCTTCTACTTCCTCCCACCCAACTTTCCTCTCTTGCCCCGATTCCTACTTCTCTTCACCCTTACTTTCTTTCCCTCTTCTCTCTTACTCTCTTTCTCTCTTCTCTCTTACTCTCTTTCTCTCTTCCCTCTTTCTCTCTTCTCTCTTACTCTCTTTCTCTCTTCTCTCTTACTCTTTCAGTCTCTCTTTCGCTCTTTTTTTTATATATATACTAAGGTATGTGGTGACAGTCTAATGGAGACACATTGGTTCCTTTCCCACTCCATTCTAGGCTTTCCGAAGAAGAGCGTACGCTCAAAAGTGTAAAACATTTTCCCTTTTATTTACAATCAGTTATATTTTTACTTCGTCTTCGTGATTTATTTAATTTTTGTTGTATATATATATATATATATATATATTCTCTCCCTCACCTCTCTCTCTCTCTCTCTCTCTCTCTCTCTCTCTCTCTCTCTCTCTCTCTCTCTCTCTGTTTACTTCTTCGTGTTCCCGAGTGTCAATTTAATACACCTGTTCGTTGTTTATACACTTGTCTTCGTCTGTTGTTTTTCTGTAAATTTCAACTGTGTGTGTATATATATATATTTTTTTTTATATATTCTTATATTCTTTTATTCTTTTACTTGTTTCAGTCATTTCACTACGGCCATGATGGAGCACCACCTTTAGTAGAATAAATTGATCCTAGGACTTATTCTTTGTAAGCCAAGTATTTATTCTAACGGTCTGTTTTGCCAAATCGCTAAGTTACGGGGATGTAAACACACCAATACCGTCAAGTGATGTTGGTGGGGGACACACACAGACACACATATACACACACATACATACATATATACGACGGACTTTGTTCAGTTTCCGTCTAGCAAATCCACTCATAAGGCCTTGGTCGGCCGAGGTTATAGTAGAAGACACTTGCCCAAGGTGCCACGCTGTGGGACTGAACCCGGAACCATGTGGCCTCGGGCCGACCGAAGCGTTGCCGATTTGGGAAACGTGTAGATTTGGTAGACGGAAGCTGAAAGAAGCCCGTCGTATATGTATGCATGTGTAACATGTATGTATGTGTGTGTATATATGTATGTATGAGTGTAGTCTATGTGTGTGTCTCTTTATGTCTGCGTTGCCCCCACCACCACCACCACCACCACCATCACTTGATAACCGATCTTGATGTATACTAGGTTTACAAAGAATAAGTCTTGGAGTTGATTTGTTTGGCTAAAACTCTTTCAGGCAGTGCTCCAGCGTGGCCATCAGTCAAATGACTGAAGCAAGCAAACGAATAAAAGAATAACTGAATACACGTCCCTGTTAATAATACTTCTATAAATCTGTCGATAATCCCATTTTCACACGGCTGCTAATCTGTTTACACATGTAATAGCGTACCAGTTGCTCCACACTGCCTTATTTGCAAAAGCAGTCGCAGCCTCGTTTCCGACGGCGATACATTAACAAAGACACGTCGTTTGATATCCGATGGATTACGTCAGGGTTGCTCTTTGATACTGCCGCACGTACATACTTACATACAAAACAACATACGAACATACATTCAGACATACTCACATACACACATATATACATAATACCATCCATCCATACATACATACATAAATACATATATATACATACATACAAATATACGTACATAATACATATACATACAAACGTAAGTACAGAACACATACATAATACACACACACATACACACACACACATATATATATATATATATGCATACATAATATATACAAGGATACATACATACATACATGAATCCAAACATGCATACATATATACAAGTATACATTCATTCGTACATACATACATGCATACATATACACATGTATACATACTTAAGTACATACCTACATACATACATAATACATACATACATACATACATACATACATACATACATGTATACATGCATACAAATATACATGCATACATATATACATACATAAGTACATACATGCATACATATGTGCAGACATAATTATTAAATACATACATGAATACATGCATACATATATGCATATATACATATACACATATATACATCCATGCATACATACATACGCATGTGGATTGCGTCACTAGCCGTATTGTATGTGATATTATTTGCAATATCATGGACAAGGAATAAATAAATCAATCTAAGTTGATATCCTTTTCCAGATTGAGATTAAAGGGATTATATGACTTCTCATATGGTTGAAAATGTTGATATCGGTATTTGATATCCAGATATCTGAAACCTCGAGTTATATCGTACTAATTTCCTCTCTCTGCAGATTATACGCTCTTGCTATCAAGAAATACAATGAGACTCTCTTATAGCGACGGTGCTGCTCTCTTTTGGAAGCTGTTTGAAGACGCCAAATAATAAATGGACGCCTTGATATAGCAGCTTCTTTGTTAGCATTATCATGTGACCGAACATTGGATTGTGTTGTTGTTGTTTTTGTTTTATTTCTTCTCTTTTTTTTTTCAATTTTCGTGTGACCCATTCCAGACGATAATGCGTAATAATTCTCCATTAGATCTTTTAACAACCGCCAATGGGAAACGAACTTTTCTTATTCATATTGTTAATCGTATTCTTATGTGGAGGCGCAATGGCCCAGTGGTTAGGGCAGCGGACTCACAGTCATAGGATCGCGGTTTCGATTCCCAGACCGGGTGTTGTGAGTGTTTATACTAGTTACATGCGATGTCCGTGGAGGCGCAATGGCCCAGTGGTTAGGGCAGCGGACTCGCAGTCATAGGATCGCGGTTTCGATTCCCAGACCGGGTGTTGTGAGTGTTATACTAGTTACATGCGATGTCCGTGGAGGCGCAATGGCCAGTGGTTAGGGTAGCGACTCGCGGTCGTAGGATCGCGGTTTCGATTCCCAGACGGGTGTTGTGAGTGTTTATACTAGTTACATGCGATGTCCGTGAGGCGCAATGGCCCAGTGGTTAGGGCAGCGGACTCGCAGTCATAGGATCGCGGTTTCGATTCCCAGACCGGGTGTTGTGAGTGTTTATACTAGTTACATGCGATGTCCGTGGAGGCGCAATGGCCCAGTGGTTAGGGTAGCGGACTCGCGGTCGTAGGATCGCGGTTTCGATTCCCAGACCGGGTGTTGTGAGTGTTTATACTAGTTACATGCGATGTCCGTGGAGGCGCAATGGCCCAGTGGTTAGGGTAGCGGGCTCGCAGTCATAGGATCGCGGTTTCGATTCCCAGACCGGGTGTTGTGAGTGTTTATACTAGTTACATGCGATGTCCGTGGAGGCGCAATGGCCCAGTGGTTAGGGTAGCGGACTCGCGGTCGTACGATCGCGGTTTCGATTCCCAGACCGGGCTCCGGCAGGGGATGGTGGTGATCCCTGCTGTACTCTTTCACCACGACTTTCTCTCACTCTTACTTCCTGTTTCTGTTGTACCTGTATTTCAAAGGGGCCGGCCTTGTCACTCTCTGTGTCACGCTGAATATCCCCGAGAACTACGTTAAGGGTACACGTGTCTGTGGAGTGCTCAGCCACTTACACGTTAATTTCACGAGCAGGTTGATTCGGATCAACCGGAACCCTCGTCGTCGTAACCGACGGAGTGCTTCCACACTACTACTACTACTACTACTACTACTGCTACTACTACTACTACTACTACTATTGTTGTTATTATTATTATTATTGTTATTGTTATTATCAAGGCGGCGAGCTGGCAGAATCGGTAGCGTACCGGGTAAAATACCGAACGACATTTCGCTCGTCTTTACGTTCTGAGTTTAAATTCTGCCGAGGTCGACTTTGCCTTTCATCCTTTCGAGGTCGATTAAATAAGTACCAGTTACAGTCTGGGGTCGAGTGATCGACTTAATCCCTTCCCTCAAATTTCAGGCCTTGTGCCTTTAGTACAAATTATTATTATTATTATTATCATTATTTTTATTATTGTTGTTGTTGTTGTAATTATTACTACTACTACTACTACTACTACTACTACTACTACTACTACTACTACAACTACTACTACTATTAATATTATTATCATCATTATTATTCAGTAATCTTATTTTTATCATGTGATTTCACTGCCCTACCGAGCGCAGCTGTGTGTGCCTTGGGTACGTTTTGTGGTTTGTTGTGATGCTCTTATTTTCACTGTATTGAAAGTGTTTTATGTAGGATGTGTGCAGTGCCTAGCAGTGCTATTTTCTGTATGTTATATATATTTGTAAGTCCTGGTGTTTTTGTTGTGTATTTGTGTGAATATTTATTTATCACACCTAATTCACCTACTTCATATAAATATTAGCGGTCTGACGTAGTCAGCAATTCGTGGTTAGGTCTTCGAAGTCCAGGTACAGTTTATAGTTCGAGTTAGTGTGTTGGAAGTATTGATTGTTGGTTTGTAAAAGACTGGTGGTTCGTTAGGTGTCTGTTACTGCCGCTGTTTCTATTTCGTAGTGTTATAACGTATGAGATGGCTTGGGCATGTTAGCTGTATGAAAGATGGCAGAATCCTCAAGGACATACTCTACGGAGAGCTTGCTAGGGGTACTAGGTCTGTGGGAAGACCTTCCTACGTTACAAGGATGTTTGCAAAAGGGACATGAAGGCCTGCAACATCAATATTAGCATTCGGGAAGCAGTTGCTAACAACCGTGGAGATTGGCGACGTACCGTAAAAGAGGGAATACAAAGGAGTGACAGAGAGAGAGAGAAGAAATGGAAAGACAAGAAGAGACGTCAACAAGAAACTATGACGTTACAACCAGCCAGCAACAGTCTTCGCTACATTTGCGGTACCTGCCAGAGGGAGTGTTTGTCCAGGATAGGACTACACAGCCACAGCAGGAAATGTATTAGGACTTGAAATGTAAAAGCCGGACTAGATTATTTTATGCGCAACTCCATTGTCTCCCGAGACAAAAAGGATGCCAACAACAGGGCGATCTTTACCTATCGTCGACAATATCAACCGTATTAGAAGCGTAAGAATATAACGATATACTTACTTGGAAAGGACACTTGGCGTTCGATCATATAATAATATAAATAACATATAAATATATATGCATATATACATACATATATGTACATACCTACATATATATGTATATTTACATGCATATATGGGTACAGGGCATTAAAAAAACGTTGAACACAATGAGAAATGAAAACATAAAAACAAAAACAGAGAAATCGAACTTTTTTCGAACAACGGAAAAAAACAGAGAAACGAGACAATCAACATAAAGAATATTCCCCTTCATCAGTTGTCCCTGTTTCTTCTACTCCCCGTACCAGTTATGCATTGGGGTCGATATAGTCGACTTAATCTGTCTGTCTGTTCTTGTTTGTCCCTTCTGTGTGTAGCCCATTGTGGGCAGGAAAGAAATAAGAAGCGTTAGCACGCCGGTCGAGATGCTTAGCGGTATTTCGTCCGTCTTCACTTTCTGAGTTCAAATTCCGCCAAGGTCGACTTTGCCCTCTTCATTTTTTCGGGTTCGATAAATTTTGTACCATTTTGTTATCGACCTACGTCTTCCCCGAAACTGCTGGCTTTGTGCCAAATTTTGATGCGATTATTAATTGTTTTGTTATTCATTTTGTACACAAATGTTGTGCATAACCCCTACTTGGCCCTCATGTCGTCTCACCTCTATTTGTTTTGTGTTCGGCCCTTGTGACCAATAAAGAAAAGATTATCACTATTATTATTATTATTATTATTATTATTGATGTTGTTGTTGTTTTTGTGGTTGTTGCTTTCATTATTATTTGTATTATTGCTATTGTTGCTATCATTATTATTATTATTATCATTATTATTATTATTATCATTATTATTATTATTATTATCATTATTATTATTATTACCATTATTATTATTATTATTATTATTATCATTATTATCATTATTATTATCATTATTATCATTATTATTATTATTATTATTATTATTATTATTATTATTATCATTAATATCATCATCATCATCATCATTATGACTATTGTCTTTCATTGTTCATCACGTTACTGTTCTTGTTACTTCTATTTCCCACAGCTGACATTCAAGAAACTTCAATTAACTAAAAGCTTCTAAAGAACAACAACAACAACACCAACAACAACAACAAAACCAAAACGCAAAACAAACAAATCAAGCAGACAAACAAACAGACAAGAAAGCAAGCAACAACAAGACTATAAACTATATTTCGCTTAGAAATCGTAAATAAACGAAATGAACTTGAAGTTGACAGTCTCACAATTCAGCGTCAATTTTACAAATGTCTCCACAGAATTCTCGTCCGCTGTATTAGCATCTTTTTTGCAGCAAAAAAAGAAAATCTTAATTGCTCTTTGAAATATTACTAATCAGCAAGTTGTTGCCAAGAAACTATAAGGAAAAAATTTTAATTGTTAATCCGTAGTGGCTCCGAGAATTTATTTTGCGATTTTTTTTCAGTTAACACTTGTAAGGAAAAAATAATTATTATATCGTTAAAGTTGTAAAGAGAAATTTTGCTATAGGGAAAAAAATAAAATATGGCTGGAAAAATATTTGAAAATAGGGAAATTGTGGCGAAAATAAATAAAAATGCTGCGAGCATATTTATTTGTAAGCAATATTTTGTGTGTTTTTGTGTACGGCAACTTTGTGGTCATTTATTAAAGTGAATGAGTGTGTTTGCGTGGTATATAGACAGATATATAACGATGTATGTATAAAAATATGCATATATATATGTGTGCGTGTGTGTGTGTGTATGTATACATAATATACATACATATATATATATATATAAACCTGCCGTTTATATGTAGTTGTAGGTATGTATGTGTGTGAATTTGTTTTGTGTTTGTGTCCCGTTCTACCTCTTGACAACCGGTGTTAGTTTGTTTACTGCGAGGTTCTACTGTATCATATTTAAAGCATTTTAGAGATACTGTTTAAATAGGTGAAAAAAACTACCTCCACCAAAAACAAAACTGTAACGCTGCTTGTATCACTTCCTACAGCCACCTCCCACATCCATATATATTTGCCTCCATTAGCTACATGGATGTTGCCACGCCCACTTGAAAAGTACTGCAATAGCTTTTAAATCTAAAATATACAACCAGTTACTGCCTAGAGATAATACAAAATATGTTATTTCCTAACAATAATACAAAAATTGATTAATTCCAATCAGAAATCCAAAATAAGTTATTTTCTATTATTTAGCCAAATTGGGTTATTTCCTACCAATAAAACAAAATCGATTAATTGCAATCAATAAGCTGAAATAAGTTATTTCCTATTAATAAGCCCAACTGAGTTATTCCTTATCAGTAAACTAAACTAAGTTATTTTCTATCGATATCATAAATTTTATTATCACTTATCAATATCACAAAATAGGTTTATTTTCAAACTAAAATACTTAATAAATTATTTTTAATAAATAAAAGAGAATTGTTTATTTTCAATCAATAATAGGGAAAAAATGATATTTATTAGCAACGAAACAAAACGATATATCTCCTATGGGTAACCTACAATAAAGGTTATTAACAATCTAAAAAGGAAGGATAAATAAACTAAATAAAAGCTAATTATCAAAAATAGGAAATTTCCCTAAAATTATAATTATGATATATTTATATAGGTGGACGTACGTGTAATGAGTTCGCTTCCTAAAAATTGTTTCTGGTTTTTCTAGGTTTCTGGGTTAGATTTCATCAGACGCTATAAAAGGTAAATAAGTTTTACAGCTGAGACGGGACGATTGATAAATAAAGACCAGAAGCTGTTAATACTATTCTAAATTTTTAGGGATGATGAATCATGTACATTATTTACAATGGACGGATAGGTGTCCTCACTGTGTTTGTTGTTATGACAACGTTTCGTCTGATGTGCTCTTCATCCTTCATTAGGGTTGGGTTCGAATTTCCCCCACAAAAACTGTTGTTATCTGCCGAAACGATGTGATAACAACAATTAAGATGAGGACACCTATCCGCCCACAGAAAATAATGTACAGAAATTTATCAGAAGGAAACTGTAGAGAAACCCTCCTATATAAATGCATTTGTGTATGTGCGTGTCCATTATATATGCACATACATACGAGATATATAAAACACGTCTATATGCGTGTATATGTCTTTGTATACACATACACAAATTAGTAGATAGTGAGAGTCCTAGAAAGTGGTTCCTGTAATTTCTTATAGATAGAGAGATAGATACAGACACACAGACACACAGACACACAGACACACAGGCAGAGGAAAAGGACATCAAAACCAAGGCAGGACGAGTATCTCAAGTTATTTATAATAATTTAGGGTGAGGTGGATTTGAAGTCCTACAGATGGTTCTGGGATATCTCAAGTGATCGGCTACCATGTCCATACACTGGGTATTCCGTCATCAGAGACGAGGTGATATATAGATATGTATGTATGTATGTATGTATGTATGTATGTATGTATGTATGTATGTATGTATGTATGTATGTATGTATGCATGTATATATATATATGTTGCATTACATATAATGCATTATATCATAAATGTGTGTGTGTGTGTGTGTGTGTGTGTTTGTTTGGGTCTTAATCATTATGCTAGGGAATCAACAATTGGAAAATAATTTAAGGATTGCAAGAGAATTCAAATTTCGAAGAACGTATATAAGTATGATTTATTGCGTATATTCTTGCAACATGAGAACTTGCTTTGCGTCTCAAAATGTCTCTTCGGAGAAATAATTCGCGTTTTGTAATGGATCCGTTATAGACATACGCGAAGATATACAGCAAAAACTCGAGAGAATTTACAAGAAACAACCAACAAATACATGAGGATCGGACAAGAAGAAGAGAGCAATATTATGCTCAAGAGCAACGTATGACGATAAGCCAGCAGCTGAAGAAAGAAAAGCCACGTGAGTTTCGAGTTTGATGAATTTCTATCTAGAAAGAAAATCGAAAGCAATTATTTTCAAAACCCGCCAATTAAAAATCTATGCAATTTGAGTAACTTCAAGCTGAAACAATGCAGATAGACGCTTCAAAAACCATTTATTTCGTCTGCAAAACAGCATGAATAGAATACTTTGAGAAAAAATAATGATTGCTAGAATTGGTTTTGAGTATCTGCTGCTTAACAATTTTGACTGACACCTGAGACATCCAAAGAGCGATTGTCCTTGAGGATATAAATGATGGAGGGGTACTTCTCGCGTATTTTGTTTCCTACTTTTGTCATTTCCTATTCAACCGTTTGAATTCATTGTATTCATGACTGCCGACGAGCAAAGCCATTTATAATCATATATGGCTTATAACATACATACATACATACATACATAGATGAAGTGTTTTTTTCTCAAGAACACAACGCGTCACCCGGTCCAAGAATCGAAACCACAATCTTACGAACATGGGGCTGACACCCTAACCACTAAGCCACGCGCCTCCACTAAATACGTATATATGTATGTTATATACATATATATAATATATATATATATATATATATATATATATATATATATCCATTATATCCATATATAACATGTATGCTAATATATGTGTATGTATATATATATATATATATATATATATATATATATATAATACATATATATACATACATACAGATATAAATAAAATATATATTTATGCATATGTATGTGTAAATTTATTCATTATATATATGTGTGTGTTTGTGTCTGTGTATGTGAGTGTGTGTGTCTGTGCATGCGTACCTATGTGTGTGTGTGTGTGTCTATGTGCGTGTGAATTCATCTCGGTTAAGTGTGCCGGTAATATATATATATATACATGTCAAAAACAAAAATTCAGCAACGAACGCTAGAAAACTGCTGTGTACACAGCAACGATATGATATCGGCATCTCTTCAACATCGCCATTGTAGTATCTGCTCGGCCCTGAGTATTTAGCTTTTTGACAGATCGAAATGCAATTATCGCTATATGCAAATTGATCAGATGGGAAAAGCAAGACCTATTTTACACGTTAAATGACATTGAAAGCTATCGATTGTCATCATCGGCGAAGTCCACTCGAACTGAAAGCCGTAACAAGAGTATCGATGAACGTCAAACGGCTGACTCGAGGTCATGGCTCCATTTTTGTCTTTGTGTTTATCGCTTCTTTCTTCATTTGTTTCTTACGGTTTGTCTTTCACACGAACATGTTTCCTCAACATGATCACGTTTCAGCTGTGAAAATGTCAGATTCAATCAAGCGTTCACGAAACAGCGTTTATTTGATTTTGTTATTCCATTAGAAAACTCATTATCTTTATTCAATTATTATCGCCACCCCCTTTCTGGTGACTACGTAATTACAACACCCATCTTTCTTCTCGAGGTAAAAGTATACGATTCTGGAGTGAGGTACCCCGCCAAACGTACCACCTGTTTCAATACTTCATTAAGTAATTATTGCTCCGTTGTTACCATCATCAATGCAATGAGGTTTTCAACTTGATTGTTGCCATTAACGATATTGATAATTTCCTCACTTACAGAATCGTCAACGGCATTTGTATTATCATTATTATTATCATTATTATTATCATTATTTTATTATTATTATTATTATATTATTATTATCATTATATTATCATTATTATTATCATTATTATTATCATTATTATTATCATTA
>NW_021826634.1:0-10000 GCF_006345805.1 Octopus sinensis | reverse complement strand
GAGATGGATGGAGGGAGGGAGGGAGGGAGGGAGAGATAGGGATAGTCAGAAACAGAGAGTCAGAAAAACTGCGAAATAGAGAGAGAGAGAGAGAGAGAGAGATCAAGGAATGGGAAGGAGGAAGAAAGAGAGAGAGAAAGAAAGACAGAAAATAGAAAGAGAGAAACAGATAAAATGAGAGAGAGAGAGAGAGAGAGGAAAGACATAAACTCAAAGAATTAGAGAAAGAGAAGTATATAGGGAATTGAGGTGGTGGTGGTGGAAGCGGTTGTTGCAGACAGTAAACATAGTTAATGTGGTAGTAGTAGTAGTAGTAGTAGTAGTAGTAGCAGTAGCAGTAGTAGTAGTAGTAGTAGTAGTAGTTAGTAGTAGTAGTAGTAGTGGTGTGATAATAGTCGTGTGTGTGAATCTGGTGTTGGTGGTAGAGTAGAGGTGGTAGCTGTTTTTGCTTGATGTGGAAGTGGTATAGGTGTTAGTGTTATTGATATGGTTGAAGGTGGTGGTTCTTGCACAGGCCGTCGTGGTGGTTGTGGTGGTGATGGCGGTGGTGGATGCAGAGGTGGTGGTGGTGAATGCAGAGGTGGAGGTGGATGGGGAGGTGGTGGAGGTGGTGGTGGTGGAGGTAGTGGTAGTACTGGTGGAAATAGCAGTGGAGGTAGTGGTAGTGGTGATAGTGGGAGTGATGGTAGTGGTTGTAGTGGTGGTGATAATGACGGTGGTGGTGATTGTGGTGGTTTTAGTAGTGGAGTTGGTAATGGTGGTGGTGGTGGTGGTGGTGGTGGTGGTGGTGGTGGAGGTGGCGGTGGTGGTGGAGGTGGCGGTGGTGGTGGAGGTGCTGGTGGTGACATTGATGTTCATGGGGTTGCTTACAGGTGGTTATGTTGTTCTTGCTCTTGTTTATATACGGCAGAGGTCAACATTGGTCAGGTAGGTCTATGACTAAAGGTGACAACCGTGACCGTCACATCTGTTTGTATATCTAGAACCACATTGCTCAACGTGTCTTTAAAAGAAAACAAAAATCAAATAGTTGGATATGGTTTGAGTCAACTTGGCTGCTATTTCTAGCAAATTCAAGGAACCACCTAGACCTCGTGGTGTGATTGTGGTGGTGGTGGATGCGGTGGCAGCGGTGACGGAGTCGGTGATAGGGGCGATGGTGTTGACTATGATGACGTTGTTGATGTTTAGAGGTGGGGTGGCATGGAGAATTAAGGGCAGATGAGAAATCGTAAGGTGTGTGTGCAATAAAAATGCTGGAATTTGTTTGGGTTAGATAAACAGAGTGACAGACAAATATATGTATGGATGCACTGAATAGAATATGCGAACAATATTCTTGAAGAATTCCTTTATTCCTTTCTGTGGTCTATCTTAAAGGCTGGGGCCATGTTGGAGCATCTCCATTAGTGAAGTTTCCCGCTAAAATGAAGAAAGAAAGAAAGCAGAGGTGTAGCAGCCTTCGTGAGCAATTTTACGAAAGAGAGAAGGAAATGATTTCAGTTAAGTGATAATTAATTTGAAGAATATGTTTAGTTCTATATTGGAATGATGGATCTCGAAGCAGATAAAACTATCAATAGTAGGGTGTAAATATTGGATAAAGAACACTTTTGGATAGAAAATCCAAACTCGGTGGGGTGCGAACCCACATCTCATCTAAACATGACTAGTATTCTATCATTCGACCAAAACAATCGCTCGAATAACTTTCTCCACTTTAGAAACTTTTTTCTTATCAGCGGGAATTGTATGTACACACCAGAACAATTCATAAACGTTGAGAGAACGTGAGATAATTCTCTTCTGCAACGGTAGATCTCAGAGCAAATAAAAATATAAATAGCATGTTTAAAAGCAAGAACTCTTTGGATTAAAAAATTCGAAGGTAAAATCAAATTTATTGTGACAAAAACAGAAAAGTTTCGATATTACAGGATATCGTCAGTCAACCCAATTGATCACTAAGCATGGTTTTTTTTTATACATACCTTTTATCTTTCAGTGGTGGTGGTGGTGGTGGTGGTGGTGCAAGCAGTGGCAGTGTGTATATAATATATATATATATATATGTGTGTATTGTTTTCTAATTTTGCTTTTACTCGTTCCATTCATTGGATTGCGGCCATGCTGAAGTACCGAACACATCAACCTCACCAGAACTTATTTGTTAGATCAAGTATTTATTCTATCGCACCCCTTTACTGAATCGCTACATCACACAGGGACATAAACAAACCTGCGCCGGTTGTCAAACAGTGGGGGCAGACAGACTGACACATAGACATATATACATACAAACATATTAATGTTTGTTTTTATGTTTAATTATAACCAAATCAGTTTTACATGAATCTGAAGAGCTACACCATACTTTTGTATTATACAAATTTATTCTTTAATAAGAATAGTATTGACAGTAACTTCGAAGTTTCAGCCAACTGAGCCATTATCGGATTGACCGATGATGGCGTAGCTGGCCGAAATGTTAAAGTCACTGTTAATACTATTCTTGTTAAAGAATAGAACATAGGGGTTCAATTCACTGGTGATCTAAGCGAATAGGTGCGCTGGGTAAGTGCTGTAATGGATTATCAGGGTTCCAAGCTCGTAACTGAGACGGGAGATTTGGATCCAGTTTAGGTTTCCGATTTAGCAGATGTATATATTTGTGAAAGAGGACAACAAACGTCTATATTATTCTCAAATTAGTCGGTTTCACAGCTGTTTCTAGGATATCCCAAGTGATAGGCGAGTAAGCCTGAATATGGGGCACTCCGTCATCAGAGACAAGTAGAACCTCATTTCCTTATTTTCTTACTCTCTACTCTTCTATCTTATTGCGCATTATCTGCGAATTTTCCATGTCTAGATCATTCATATGTATTCAACGGAATACCCCATATTCAGGCATACCCGCCTATTTTCTCTTTAAATTTTTAGTCGGTTTTACTTAGTGTAATAATCTTTTTTAGATAATTTTTAGTCGAGTTTTATATACGTTTTCTAAGCAGGTCCTGTGTATTTTATATCTCTTTAAACAGGATTTTTACCTGGTGTTTCGTTTATAGACATTTCAAAGCCATGGTATTATTTATATGTAATGAAGTGTAGAAGCGTAGATTTATAGAGTTCATTAATCTGAATTCTATGTTAGTTCTTAAACTATATATATATATATATATAAAATATTATTAGAGACAAAACCACTATTTTGCAAAACAAACAAGGAAAGACTTAATCAATACATAAAATTTTAATAAATAGTCAAAAAAACCGCCACTACAATCGTTTCTTGTCTTGATCGACAATGTCCTCTGAAGATTGTCGATCAAGACAAGAAACGATTTAGTGGCGGGTTGTTTTTTGACTATTATTAAAATTTTATGTATTGATTAAGTCTTCTTGTTGTTTTGCAAAATAGTGGTTTTGTCTCTAATAATATTTTATAATATTTTACTATAAAATCGATTTAATCCTAAATCTGATTTTTTTTTCCCTGTAAATTTGGATTTATTCCCTAATATTTATTATTATTAATATAATCTATATATATATATATATATACATATCAAGTGAGAAGCTTGCTTCCCAACCACACAGTTCCGGGTTAAATCTCACTGCGTGGCACCTTGGGCAAGTGCCTTCTACTATAGTCTCAAGCCGACCAAAACCTTGTGAGTGGATTTGGTAGACGGAAACTGAAAGAAGCTCGTGGTTATATATATATATGTACATATATCTATGTGTGTGTGTGTCTTTGTATCTGTGTTTGGCCCCCCCCAACGTCACTTGACAAGTGGTGCTAGTGTGTTTAGGCCCTCGTAATCTAGCGATTCGGCAAAGAGGGATTGATAGAATAAGTACCAGGCTTTAAAAATAAGTACTGGGGTCGATTCATTCAACTAAAAATTCTTCAAGGTGGTGTCCCAGCATGGCCGCTGTCTTATGACTGAAACAAGAAAAAAAAACGTATCTCTCTCTCTCTCTCTCTCTCTCTCTCTCTCTTATATATATATATATATATATATATTATATATATATATATATATATATATACACGCATATATATATATACATGTATATATATATGTATGTATATATATACATATACATATCTATATGTATATAACAATTACATACCACACACACACACACACACATATATATATATACATACAGAGAGAGAGAGAGGTAGATAGATAAATAGATAGATAGATAGAGAGAGAGAGAAATAGATAGACAGAGTTAGCTAGCTAGCTTGCTAGATAGATAGATAGATAGATAGATAGATAGATAGATAGATAGATAGATAGATAGATAGATAGATAAATAGATAGATTGATTGATTGATAGATAGATAGATACGTACGTATGTATGAATGAATGTGTGTATACGTGTAATATGTGTAACCAGGGTAGGCAGTAAGCAGTGCAAATTGTCAACAAAAAGCCTTATCACTATGGAACAATGTGCATCAGATTTCTCATGTTTACTTAAAGTATTTTGCTAATTATTTAAATGTGAATATCCGGTTCCTACCCATTCACTTTCACCCGATAAAACAAGCATGAGAAATACAAGAGGCTATTTTTCGTTATGCAACTGCACAGCCACCCTTTCTTGCTATGTCACGTGGGTTGAAATGTTCTCGTAACTTCCGTACCTGTACAAGAGTTGAAGCTGCTTTTTGTTCATGTGTTGATAGTCTAGAAAGATTCTTAAACGATTCACTGTTTAAATTTTGAAAAAAAAATTAGATTTTAAATTTAAATCTATCTCGAGAAGTTAACGTAATCATCAATAACAGACGTTGGAACTTGGGGGTATAAAATTATTGATTTATCTGCAGTAAGGCATAGGAGTGGCTGTGTGGTAAGTTGCTTGCTTACCAACCACATGGTTCCGGGTTTAGTCCCACTGCGTGGCACCCTGGGCAGGTGTCTTCTGCTATAGCTTCGGCCCGACCAAAGTGCCTTGTGAGTGGATTTGGTAGACGGAAACTGAAGAAGCCCCTCGTATATATGTATATATATACATACATACATACACACATATCTATATATATATATATATATATATATATATATATATATATATATATATATATATATATGTATGTATTGTGTGTGTATATGTTAGTGTGTCTGTGTTTGTCCCCCTTCCAACATCGCCTGACAACCAATGCTGGTGTGTTTACGCCCCCGTAACTTAGCAGTTCGGCAAAAGAGACCGATAGAATAAGTACTAGGCTTACAAAGAATAAGTCCTGGGGTCGATTTGCTCGACTAAAAGGCGGTGCTCCAGCATGGCCATAGTCAAATGACTGAAACAAGTAAAGGAGTAAAATGAGTAAAAGGGTATTGATGGACTCAGTGGAGGCACATGGCCGAATGGTTTGAGTAGCGGACTCGTGGTCGAGGGATCGCGGGTTCGAATCTCAGACTGGGCAATCTGTGCGTTTGTGAGCGAAACACCTGAGCTCCATGCGGCTCCGGCAGAAGGTAATGGCGAACTTCTGTTGACTCTTTCGCCACAACTTTCTCTAATTCTTTCCTCCTGCATCTAGCAGCTCACTTGTGACGAACGGGCATCCCGTCTTGGTGGGGAACCTATACGCCAATGAAACCGGGAAACCGGCCCTTATGAGCTAAGCATGGCTCGTCAAGGAAAAAAACACCAGCAATAATGGTTTCTCCCATCGAAAACGACTTATGGGAGTTCAGTTTTTTGCTGAACGACCTGCAGAAATGGTTTGTTTATAATGATCAAATGTATGTGCTGCGCATTAGCTCACTCGCTCCATCAAATCGATGTTGTCTTAACAGGGGCACAGTGTGCCACGCGTCAGGTGTCGAAGTGATCGTAGAGCAACGTGAGATGAAGTGTTTTACTCAAAAACACAACGCACCACTCGGTTCAGGAATTGAAACCACGATGTCTCGATCGTGAATGCAATATCCCTAACCACTAGGCCATGCGTCCCCCACACAGTGCAAAACAGAAAAAAAAATTACGGACATGTGATGAGAATGACGCAGGAAAGAATCGTAAGACAGATTCTTCGCTCACACAAACCAGTACACTTCAGTCTATAGCAAAAGGTAGGAATTATGCTGTTATTATGACACTATTTAATACATTTGGAGAAAAAAGTATGGTACATGGCTCTTATGTGGTCATGCGTAAGTATTACGTCGTCAAGTATGAAATTTGTAGTAAGGTATATGGTATAATTTGACAGCTGCTCAGTTTGCGCCATTATTATATTTTGACAATCTTTAGAAAGATGACAAATCTATTTCTTTATTCTAACTCATTTTGCGCTCTATAAGGTATTTATAAATCGTTTTTGCTATTTTTTGTTTAGAGATGGATAAGTCGGAAATTCGTACAGTTTTGAAATATGAGTTCTTTCTTGGAAATACAGCATCACAGACAGCTCGGAACATTAATGGAGCATTTCATTCTAATGTTATTGCACAGCAAACAGTATTAAATTGGTTTGCAAAATTTCGTTCTGGTAACTTTGACCTCACAAATGAGCAACGCGGTCGGCCAGAAACAAAGGTGGATAATGACGAACAGAAAGCCACCGTCGAGTCAGATCCATCCCAAAGTGTCTGTGAATTATCGTTGTTGTTTGGTGTTAGCAAGAAAACAGTATTGACTCACCTAGTTCAAATCGGTAAAGTGAAAAAGGTGGATAAATGGGTTCCACATGAACTCAATGAAAACCAGAAACAGCAACGTTTGGAAGCCTGAATTATGCTATACTTTCTCGTCACAAAAATGAATCATTTTTGAATCGAATTGCAACATGTGATGAGAAAATGGATCCAATATCACAACCGTAAACGTTCAGAACAATGGTTGGACAAAGACGAGCCATCAAAACACAGTCCAAAAAGCAAAATTCATCGAAAGAAGCTGATGGTGTGTTTGGTGGTCTGGCGCAGGTGTGATCCATTATGATTTCATTAAATCTGGCTCATCAATCACGGTCGAAGTATACTGCAGCCACTGGACCAAATGATGCAGAAACTTACAAAAAAAAAACCCCAGCCTAGATTAGTCAACAAATCCACTGCAATTTTATAGCAAGTCAATGCCAGATCACATATCGCAAAAATGACGTTGGCGAAACTATAAGAGTTGAATTTGGAAGTTCTCCATCATCCACCATACTCACCTGGTCTTGTCCCCACTGACAACTACTTCCAGAATTTGGATAACTTTTTGATAGGAAAAAACTTAATTCTGACGAAGCTGTAAAACAGGCCTTCAAGATTTTATTGACTCTAGATTGCCAGGTTTTTACAATTCCAGGCTGGACAAGCTACCGCTAAAATGGCAAAGGTGTATTGACAATATGGGTGCATACTTTGATGAATAAAACTATTCCTTGTATTTATAAAACATTAACAAACTTTTTTTCCTTTTCTACAAATTTCATATTTGACGACCTAATACACACATTGGCGTTGAAAGTACGGGGAATTTGTGTTTACTATCAAATGATTGGCTGTTTATTGCATCAGACAACGAGTTTCATGCATTAACTTAACATTCCTACAGTGAATTGAATATTATTTACATTTTAAACGTAATAGGCGCAGGCGAGGCTGTTGGGTAGGTAGTTTGCTTCCCAATCAAATGACTTTGGGTTCAGTCCCACAGCATGGCACCTCGGGCAATTGTATCCTACTACAGCCCCGGGCCGACAAAAGCCTGGTGGTGGTGCAGCGAATTAAGATCAGATGCGGATATCGTAAGATGTGTACATACACACACAGAATCACACACACACACACACATGCACACACACATACACACATGTATATCCTGATACATAGATCCATACAATATACACGTGCATATATATATATATATATATATATATATATATATATATATATATATATATATATATATGCATATACATACTTCCATATATGACAGAAAGAGAGAGAGAAAGAAGAAACGGTAGCACACACGAAGAGAGGAAATGAGAGGGAGAGTGATTTTGTTCACAGTGGTCATTACTGATTGTTACGACTGTTTTTGTTTATTTATGTGTGTGTGTGTGTATGTGTGTGTGTGTGAGAGAGAGAGAGAGAGAGAGAGAGGAGCAGGAGGAGGCGGTGGAGGTGGTAGGAGGAGGGGGAAGATGAAGAAAAGAAAGGAGAAGAAGAAGAGAAGAAGAAGAAGAAGAAGAAGAAGAAGAAGAAGAAGAAGAAGAAGAGGCGGGGAAGTAGAAGTGAAGAGAGCGGAAAGATTGAAGAAAAAGGAAAGAAACCATACCACCACCACCAACAACAACAACACCAACAGCAATAACAAAAATCAGCAATAACAATGAAAGCAACAACATTAAAAAAAAGCAACAACAACAACAACAACAACAAACAACAATAATGAATTCTCTGTTTGCCACAAGGTTAACAGAAATATAAACCATTTTTTTGAAAACAAAATGACTGAAATTAATAATAATAATAATAATAATAATAAAAATAATAATAAAATAATAATAATATAATAATAATAATAATAATAATAATTTGAGGTATGAACCAATGAATGAATAAATAAGAGCAGAATGGAGAAATCCGAGCAGACGACAGTGAATGAATAAAAAGAAGAAAAAAAACGTCTTGTTAGTTGATATCAGGGACTCGCCCTTACCGTGGGGAATTGCTGAAGGGGAGTTTTTACAGGGGTCTAGAGAAGCTTCTGGAAAAGAACTGAGAAGATAGGATGTGTCATTTCGTAATTTTACCCACGTTCCACCTAGTACTACCCGTCCTATCTCTCGCATACATAAGCATATATATATATGTATATATATATATATATATATATATATATTCTATATATATATATATATATTATATATATATATATATATATATATATATATATATATATATATATGTATGTGTGTGTGTGTATGCACACACATACACATCTATATACACATATATAAATATACATACATGTATATATATATACATATACACATATGTACACTACTTATTACCTGCCCCATACAGACATACCTATCTGTTTCTCTCATGCAGACATACATATACACACATACACACATATATCTACACTCACACACACACACACATATATATATTATATATATATATATATATATAATATATATATATATATATACCACTCATGAACGCATACACATATAGACACTACGCATACATAGACACATATGCACAAATACATACACACACATATATATACACTCATGAACGCATAGACATATAGTCACATACGTATATATAAACACACATGCACAAATACGCACACACACATATAAATACATACATACACAAGACATATGCACGCGTATATGCATATACACATATATACATACATAACACATATGCGCAATTTCACGCTCATACGCACATACATATACACATGCATACATATATACATATACACACGTATGCACACATATACACATACGTGCATATACACCAATACGCACATATATACGCACATATATACATATCCAACTGGAAACACATATACACATACATATATACAACTACCACCACTACTACTGCGACAAACCTCACCTCCACCGTCACGAACATCAAACCGTCTACCGCCGTCCCTACTACTGCTACTACTATCACCCCTACTACTACTACTACTACTACTACTACTACCATCATCCCTACTACTACTACTACTACTACTATCACCCCTACTACTACCATCACCCCTACTACTACTCTGCTTCTACTACTATCACCCCTACTACAACTACTACTACTACTACTACTTCTACTACTATCACCCCTACTACAACTACTACTACTACTACTACTACTACTTCTACTACTATCATCCCTACTACTACTACTACTACTACCACCCCTACTACTACCATCACCCCTACTACTACTACGACTTCTACTACTATCACCCCTACTACTACTACTACTATCACCCTACTACAACTAC
>NW_021826633.1:0-12307 GCF_006345805.1 Octopus sinensis | reverse complement strand
TCTTCAGTTGTTTTAGTCGGATCTCTTCTCCTTTGTTCTCCATATTACTCAGTCTGTTGAAAACCTTCCAAAATGAGGGTTTTTCTTATTCAGTTCGAGCATGGACTCTTCCAAGCAAGGTCTGAATGTTTTTTTGCGACATCATTTATCTCTATTTTCACGGTACGAATCTTATCCCGAAGACGAATACGATCTATGGGGTCACTGCATCGTCTTAGCTTCTTTTCAAGGTTTCCCTTCCATTTTATAAGTTTTCCCAAAGATTCGTCAATCCGGGTTTTTCTGTTAGTATTTAGTATTCACTCCAGATATTGACGCTATTATGAAGGAAAAAAAGATGTCAAGTTTCTGGAACATATTTCAATTATAAAAATAATAAATGTTTTTGTTAAATGATTTTAAATTAAATATAAATTAAAAATCATAGTATGATTTTGTTAAATCAAAAATAAATAGTCTGGCCCGCGGAGCCTAAAATTTTTTTAATCCGGCCCGCGGAAGAAATGAGTTTGACACCCCTGCTCTAAACTCTCTCATAAAAATCCGAATTTTTGGAAACTTTTCTCAAAGATGAGTTCTGATAAAAAGGGTGGAGAGATAAAACTCAAGTCCAGTGATGGCAATCTGATTCCAAGAGAGGAAGTACCTGAGAAGTTAAAAGAGCAGCTAGCTAAGATTCAAGAAGTGGACCCTTTGTCTATGATTTCTCAGACTATACAAAATCAGCAAACAAACTTGTTTCTTCCGTCTCCTTGGTTTCGTTTGGCTCTTCTCTCCCCCTTTTAATCTAGTGACGAGTTTGTTACATAGAAAATAAACAATTCAATAGCAATAGATCATGTATAGTTTTGGTAAGATACCTTCCATTACTATATTCTGAACTCTGTGTTCTTTTTTTATTTGTATTCATCTTAGTCGTTCGTGTTAAAGATGTTTAACAAATGATTAAAGATGATTAATGTAGATCATCACCCCGGACGATATAAACGGGCCGGACGCTATAACACACCACATTTATTAAAGACCAAAGACGGGTAAGCCAGTTAATTATAATAATCCCCGTGATCGCCGATCCAAACGAGGGAGATCCTACTGAAAGGTTCGATCCTGCCCGCATGATCGGCCTGAGACGACGATGTCCCAGGGTCGATGATGAGATCTAGAAGTCCTTTTTCGGTAGGCATTAAGTGCCTCCTGAGCGTTGCCATATCCGAATGGAATTTTCCAACTGACATGGTGGACCCCATAACGCCACGCTAAGACCGGAAGGTAAGAGATCCCCATTTCCAACTGTGTCGTGCCAGAAGTACTCGTTGCCTCACGGGCAGGGGAAAGATAACGAGAATTGACCCCAGGATGAAAACTGCCTCCTTTGGAATCGAACTCACGACTGTCCAAATCCATAGCTTAGTCTTCAGCCAAGGCATTTGTTTTTTTATTTTCGGTAGCGTGCAAGCATGGTGTTGTTTCCTGTGGTACAAAAAAGCAACAATACTAAAGGAGAAAAGAATGGTGCAAAACGATCTCGGAAGATGCTAATCAACAAAAATCGAACAGGAGGCGATGTTTAACATATTCAGGTAACCGGTGAGGACGGCTGGCGTACCGTGGGGAAACCTAAACGTGTCGCTTGCCGTCCGGTCTCTAACAGTTTAGGTACTGCTAACCCGTCTCCAGAGGTGGATGCACACCAGAGGAAGACAGCCCGCGCCGGGGGTAGAATTACCTTCGGCGTGGTAGCACGACTAGAGGTCTTTCCCACCTGTGGCATGAATCGGCTTGTCAGGTTCGAACGCAAGGTAGGGCAGGTAAGAGTCCTCCTCCTAGGGGTCCCCCGGGACTTCGAGGATAACGACCTTTTAGAGCACCTGCAGCGGGAATACCTCAGCACCTCTGTTATTGCACGCTTCAAGCAAGGCTACCGGCCTCTTGAAGTGGTGGAGGTCACGTTGGGATCTCCTGCGGAAGCCGAGCGCCTCATACTGCTGGGTACGAGGGTCGGCTACGTTAGGCTCCGTGCTGTCCGGCCCCGTCCGAAAGCCATTCAATGCTTTCGGTGTCAGGGTTTCGGGCACATAAGCACGAGGTGTCCTGAGAAGGCGAAGTGCCTGACCTGCGGTGGGGACCATGGTCGCAAGGCATGCCCCTCGCCACCTACGAAGAGGTACTGTGTCAACTGTGGTAAGTTAGGACACAGTGCCAACTTCAAAGGTTGCCCCAAGTTCAAGGAGGCAACCCGAAAGGTAGGTGCGGGTGTAATCTCGAAGGTAAGTCGCGCGGCTAGCGTCGCAGCTCCTGGGCCACAACCGGCAGGCGGGCAAAGCTGTCCAAACCACCCAAGACTGCTTCGGTGGCGAGGCCTGTGAAGCCTGCAAGCCACATTGCGAGCGGGTCGGTACCACCTTCGCCGACAAAGTCGACTGAGCCGCTAATAACATCCGAGTCAGTTCGGATGCCGAAGCGTGCTAAGCCTTCCGAGTGGGCTACAGTTGATACCGCCCAGCAAAACCTCGGGTGGAAAAGGCGTCCTCCATACGTGGAAATGCCACCGCACTCCCCCCCTGGCGAGCGTGCTCCCCAGGACACCATTAGTCCTAAGGTGCAGTTGTGTTGCGCCTACTAAAATTATGTAGGGCGACGAAGTGCAGTGTAGCAGATATGCTACATTGCAACATGGCTGAGGCCAAGAAGATCCTTGGCGAGGAACCGATATGATGCTCAACATTATATCGGTGAACGCGCGCTCCTTGTCCGGTAAAGGAGACGCCGTTCAGAGGATGTTGGCAACCACGAGTGCGGACATTCTGGTGGTCAACGAAACGAAGGTAAAGGGGGGTCCGTACGTAGTTAATGGCTACAACTGTTGTCACATACCCTGGAAACAGGGATCAATATGTGGCACGGGAACTAGCCTCTTCTACAAGCCGTACCTCACCTTGCAAAGTTCAGGTTTATGTTCTTGTAGCCTATGCGAATTCCTTCAAGTAAGGATTTGTATAGGTAACCTTACATTTTACCTAGGGGCGATGTATTCGAAGAACTTTACGGCGTGTTCCTGGCACGTACGGGAGTTCTTTGGAAAGCATCCGAAGGCGATGGTTGTTGGAGACCTGAATTCCAAGCACATAGAGCTTGGTTTCAGGGTAACCAACGCGCATGGTTTAGCTCTGAAGACGCTGGTTGAAGACCTCGGGTTGGAAATCCGGACTTCAAGTGAGCCAAACCACATCGATTCGCGAGGCGGACTAGACTGGCTAGGGCTTGCTCTGGTCAGTCCTGGAATGCTAATTGGGTTAGTAAAACAATTTTATTGCCCGATATTGGAAGCGACCATCTGCCTCTATTGCACGAACTCCGCGAGCCAGTCCTCAAAGGGTTCCGGGATACTTCGACCTCCGGTCGGGTTCTTGGGCCAACCTGGAGAGGTTCATGGCCAGCAGGTTGCCCTCACTTCTGGTGGGGAATACCTGTGCCAATATACGTGAGTTGGAGGCGTTAGATAATGGAATCAATGCTGCCCTGACTGATTATATGCGAGATAATTTCAAACAGAACTCAGTGCAGGGTTCCACGCTGCCATACCGGGTCTTAAATAAAATTAAGTTTAAGCGCCGGCTATCCAGACTACGGGACAAATGCGTTTACGAGGAAAACCGTGTTTGGTTTCGTGGCTGAATTAGCCGGCTTCAGAGGGAGATCAGAAGAGAAATCCGCGAACTTGAAAGTTCACGGTGGGAGCGAGCCTGCAGACGCGTAGACGCCCGCTTCCGGACTTCTGGAAACAGTTGAAGAGCCTGTCGGGGAGAGGGTAGCAAATTCAGTGCGCCTTAAACGCTCTGATGGAACCCTCGTTTCGGACCCGGTTGAGGTGGCTGAAATATTTCGACCCACTCGATAACATCTCTGGAACTGACGGAAGCCAGTTCGTGGAGACATCGTCCTTTGATACTGTCCAGCAGATATTGTCGTGGGACAAGCGCTGCCAGCTGGGCAATATCAAGGAACGATGCAGGCGATATTCCGAAGCGGAGATCTGGCAGCGATCTCCCGAAGTAAGAACACTGCGGGGGTCTGGATCGGATCCCTATGGCCCTCTTTAAGAAGGCCCCGCCGTTGTTGATCACCGCCCTACAGGTCTTGTTTAGCGGGAGCTGCGACTTGGGATGATTCCCTCTAGATCAGGCTGGCCAACCCAAGGCCCGCGGGCCGCATGCGGCCCGCGAGAGAAATTTTGTATGTAGTTAACCTATAAATACATTCAAGATAAATTTTCTTAAGTTTATAAATAAATAAATTTTATAAGTTTAATAAATTATTTAAAGTTTATCTATTTTTGTAGCTGTTATCAATATGAAGAAAAGGAAAATTTTTGAGCGAATTTAGAGACCTTGCTGGATTGACAACAGATGGGCGCCGGCTATGATTGGAAGAAATAAAGGAGTTGTAAAGCTAATAATGGATGAGATGGAGTCAAAGCATAAAAAATGATTTATTGTAATACACTGCTTGATACATCAACACAATTTGTGCGCGCAAGTGTTGTCTATGAACCATGTTATGAGTGTGTGTTGTAAGAGAACTATAAACTTCATTCGTTCTCATGCACTTCAACATCGCCAGTTTAAAGAATTATTGAACGAGTTATATTCTCACTATGGTGATCTTGTGTATTTTTCCAATGTCAGATGGCTGAGTCGCGGAAAATGTTTAAAACGTTTTTTCGACTTGAGAGAAGAAATCAAAAGTTTTTATGATGCATAAGAAAATGACATTAACTGAATTAAATGATGAAGAATGGATGCTAGATCTGTGCTTTTTGGTAGATATAACCGAAAAAATTAATCAATAAACAAGGAGTTACAAGGACAGGATAATTTGATTACTAATGCATGCATCAAGTCAAAGCATTCGAATAAAATTGTCATTGTTTGAATGTCAAATAAGAAATGGAAATGATCAACATTTTCCACGCTAAATCAATTAAAATCAGCCATTGTAAAACTTTCTTCAAGTACGCTGATGAAATAAAAAATCTTGCTGCAGCATTTGACAGTCGATTCTCGGAACTAAAAAAATATGAGAAAATGTTTGAAACATTTTCTTCTCCATTTCATGTGGACGTTTCTATGTGTTTCAAATACTTTGCAGACGGAAATAATTGACCTACAGTGCAACAGTGAACTAAGACTTGTTTATCCTACTATATCCAAATTGACTTTATAACAAATATGTGACTGCAGAAAAATAATCCCAACTTAAATTTTGCACAAAGAGTTGTAAGCTCCTTTGGATCTACTTACGTATGTGAATCATTCTTTTCGAAATTAAAGTTTAGAAAAGTAGATATAGATCTTCTTTAACAGATAAAAACTTAGAAAACCAATTAAGATGTGCAACTAGTAATTGTGAGTTGATTTGAAAAAATTAAGTGAAGATAAAGAAAAAAGATCTCATTGATACGTATAATTGGGACTGAATGCTATTTTACTAAATAAATCTTATCTGTGTTGTTTTGATATCTATCCTAGTATGTACATGTATATGCGGCCCGCGGAAAGGATTCATTTGGACAAAGTGGCCCGCGATGCGATTTGGGTTGGCCAGGCCTGCTCTAGATGGAAGTGGCTGAGGTAATCCTTATCGGAAAACCCAGGATGCCTCATGATGTCCCCGGGGGATACAGACCTATTTCCTTGCTTCCCACTGTATCTAAAATTTTAGAAAGGATCATCATGCACCGAATGCTCCTGGAGAGCTGACGGTGGTTGATGCCCTCCTGAGTTCCAATGGGGCTTCAGGGAGGGTCGTTCGTGTGGAGACTGCTTATGGAAGGTGTCTTCTGAGATGAAGTGCGCCCTCCAGAAGAAGGAATGCGGTATGCTAGTTAGTCTTGACATCGAAAAGGCCTTCGACTCGGTGTGGCACGACGGCCTCCGGAGCTCCCTCGCACGTGTGGGGTTTCTCCGTGTCTAAGGCGCTGGCTGTCGGGGTTCCTTGAATCTCGCGGACAGGTCGTGCGGCATCAGGGGGTCTTTTCTAAAGTCAGAACAGTCCTTCGCGGGGTCCCTCAGGGCTCTGTGCTGAGTCCCACGCTTTTTAATGTCTTTATGGCATCTGCGCCCATGCCAGTCAATGCTCGTACTGAAATTGTAATTTGTGCAGACGACATCATCCTCTGGGATCACTCGATGAAACCTGAGTGTGCGTGTCGTAGGCTACAGGTTGCTGTAGATGGACTTGTAAACTGGTGTGGGAGTAGGGGTCTAAAGATGCGTGCGGATAAGTGCAGTGTTCTCAAAGTCTGTAAAAGGACGAGGGGTTACACTAATTACGCTCCTAGGTTATTGCTGAACGGGTCAGCAATTGCTGCAGTTGATCGGATGACTTATTTGGGCGTGCTCTTTAAGCCGTCCGGTAAGTTTGATGATCACATTGCACGTACGAAAATGCGTGCAATGCAGCGATTAGGCGCGTTGCGTGCTTTCCGGCTGCGGAGAGGTGCTTGGCTACGTGTGTTTAACGCCATGGTTTTACCGTGTTGACCTATGGTGTACATGCCTGGCACTTCTGTGAGGACCGAGAGAAGTACGTTGACGCGCTCAAGAAAGTCAGAAGACGAGCCATCCGGCTAGCCCATGGCTTAGGATGGCGAGTGGAGCTCACGGACACCCAGGAATTGTCCTCAATGGCCTCCCTGAGGTCTTAGAAAAGACAATGTCTGGGTGGCAGGTAAGACGGTAAGTCTTAGTTTGCGGCTGAGAGGCGAGCGTGTGTGCGGGACTGAAAAGGCAGAAATGCCGAAGATCTTAATTATACCCTCACTAACAGCCTTTTATTTTAAAATAAAATTTTTCCTTCCTTTTTTCCTTCCTTCCCGCGATCATGTATAGAAGATTGATTTTGTCTGGAAGTATCACTATTCTGGATACAGCTTCGATTGATATTCCTTGGCAAATGCCTTAAGTGGTTTTGTGTGATGTTGGGAGTGACCATCTTCCGCAAACGATGAAACTACGAACGGGAGCATTTCTCACTGAGGATGTATTTCTTGGTTATAATATGTCGCGAGCGCAGCGAGCGACCGAGCGCAGCGAGCGACCACTCAATTTTCTAGATCCGAATCATCACAATCTATAAATTGACAAATACAACGGGCTGGTATTTGGTTTTAATATATTCGATAACAAAAATTAAAATCGATGCCAAGCAGAATAGCTTTAAAACGCTAATTTCATAAAATAAAATAATATTTTAAAATTATAATTGATATTTTAAATCATGAGAAAAAATCTAAATGCTTTCCTAAGTTATTAAAATGTCAAAACAGAATCTTCTGAAGGAGCAAAGCCTGTCTGCACAGTTCATTTTTGATTAGAAGACCTAATTTTAGAGATTAAAACGAAAAATAGCAATGGATCTGTCAAATTATTCCCCCCTCACAACCTAAACCAATTAGCGTTCAGTATTCATTGATTTTACTTTTTCTATTAAGTTCTACTTCTAATTATTTATAGGATTCAATGGAAAACTTAAGTTATTTCAATTTTAATTTTAAATCATGTTAAATTTTAAATAATTAATAAATATAGTTTGTTGATGACCGCTTGTTAGCTGATAAAGTCGCGTCTAGCGCTCGGTCGCGCGCTGCGCTCGCGACATATATCAGCAACATTAATTGGAATCATTTTCACTTTTATATGTCAATGAAATTGGCAAATACTCAGAATTGAATACTAAATCTTGACGAGATCAATTATTTGGATGAAAGAATGAGGAACATTATTCGAAGTTATCTGGAGGACTATGGAAAAAAGAGGTTCTCTTCTCGTACAAAAATCGATTGATAATGAAGAGCAATCCAACTACTTCGTGAAAAAGGAACTTGGAAGTAAACTAAAGCGGTGTTGGGACCCGCAAGACGCTATCTTCCTGGAGGAGCTGACGGTGAAAAATTTTAATAATTCTTGATAACGCTTTGTGTCATGAAAATAAATCGCTCTCAAATATCGAATTGCTGTTTTTACCCAAAAATACAACTCCAATTCTTCAACCATTGGATAATGGGATAATCAAGCTTTTAAAGATAATTATTCGAAGGCGTTAATTGAATTATTTGTTGTATAGATGAAGAAGATTTTTACTGCGACTTACTTAAAAAAATTAATTACGCCAATCATTGATAATAGTATCGAAATCGTGGCAAAATGTATCCTCCGAAATAATACAAATTGTTGGGATAATACTTTCGGCAATGAAATATTTGTTGTTTCTGATATCTGACGGATGATGTTATAGAACAAGTTGTAGACGAAGTGTTGGAAAATACGGAAAGCAGCGATAATGAAGAAATTTTTTACAGTGGTATGCAAATAAACAGACTACGGTCAAAGAAGTAGTACCAAAGTGAATGAATTGGAAGAATCAGTTCTAGACATAGCTCCAATTTTGTTAAATGATTTGTACTGTTTCAGACAAAATTTGTTCAGTAGTTTGAAGAAAAATTATGGTTATGGAAAAAGGATCGATGACTATTTTCAATAAATAATAATATTTAAGACTTTTTTGCATTAATTAAATTATTAATTTATATTGATATTAATTTTTTGACAAAACCTCAGTTTTTGGAACACTTAGTGTTCCAATTCAAGGTCGGACTGTAATAAGGATATAATTTAGACATTGACGACAAATATTTAAGTAATCGAGTTAAAATATTGAAAATAATAAGTCAATTAGAAAGGCGCATTACAAATATTTGAAAACATCATCCTAAATCTTAAGAACAGTAAATCACTTCCATTAACTCGTCTTGCCGAGAAAACACGTTCAATAACATCCCTAACGGACGAATTGTGAACCTGACCCGCCAGAATATACTCGTCTAAGAGATAATGTGCTTGTGGAGATTATAGATCATGTCTATTTCGCATACCTAGAATAATAAATAAGTAAGCAACTGATCCAAAGAATTTATCGAGTATTTCCACGTATCTGTGAATGATGTCCAAAATTAGCATTTCATTGTCCTCTGCGTCATTAATTGTTGCAAAATATAGGCTGCCATATCTGCCATTCAGTAATCCAGACAAAACCGTTTGAATGCTAGTTTGTAGTCATTAATAGTTGCAAAATTCCAATCCGGGTTCGACTTAAGTATCAGAGAAATCAAATTCTTTTTTAGTTTAGTTTCTCAAAATCCGAGTACGCTCCGTACCATTTCTGTAGGCGTATACGGCCTTGCCGATTGAATAGGAGCAACAGTTTAATTGCCATTACAACTAAATATTTAAGTGAATTATTTTATTATGTATAACTGTATTAATTATATTTTTTTTAATAATCAGTCGCTCACAGTAAAGAACTACAATGTTTTGTCCAACGTTTGCTACTAGGATTTGAAGATTAACAAAAAATTCGAAACCAAACAAATTAAAAAAGTAAACTAACTCGCATATGTTGGGAATTAATCCATATAAATAGTTTATCTATCGTCGAAACAGCCGCACTACAATAAAAAGAAAACTTGCAAGACAAAAAAAACCTCTTAATCTTGAAAAATTCTGTGGCTGACGTAAGCGAAATCCTAATCACTTACGGGCCTCTGGTTTTTTCAATGTGCTAGTTTTTGTTATAAAGCAGCTATGGAAGGGATTTAATTACCTCGAAGGATAAAAAATGACATCCTTTGGAATACCTTGTTGCTGTTGCGACAGTCATAGGTCTTGATGGAGTTCCATTCTTGATCTTTAACAAAATCGTTCATGCACGGCAATTTTAATGCCGAGGGGAACAGCGTAGATATCTGTCTAGATTGCGTTCCAAACATACGATTTTCCACTTTTGAAAAGCAAGCTTTCCATCCTATAAGGCTATTCTTGTGCCCAGGGTCGAAAAGATACCCAGGAAAAACGCATGAAAAAAGTGCCAGTTTGTACAAAGTTGATCAGCTCACAGAGTATAGGAGCCACACAAAAACTAGCGAATTTAGGAATTCTTGCAAGAATTACTCTTTTCTGATGGAACAACAATGGGATTATAGAAATTCCGGTAAAACAGCAAAAATCTAAATTGGACACTAAAGACCTCATAGTTTACTATAGAGTCTATATGGTTAATTATTGCACAAGTTTTGGCTAAATACATAAGAATAGGAGATTTCCGAGAAAATAAATTAACAACGAGTGTCAAAAATAAAACAAGATAGACTGTGAGAATTAAAAAAATCAAAAAAGAAAAAGGAAATATATATAAGATTTGAAAGGAAAATATAAATACATGCTGAAAAAATTCTTTTAGAAGTAACGACGCGAATTGAAAGGTTAGCAATAAAAACTGAAAGCAATTAATGAATATGCTCTCTCACTGTACAACTATTACATTGGATTTGAATACGAAATGGTGGACGATAGAGAATATAAGTCAATAAAGTCAATTTCAATTCAGAGTTAGAATTTAATCCATTAATTATTAAATATTTATATCAAACGAAAAAATTAAAATGTTACGTCCTTGTAATTTAATAAAGAAGGCAATAGTCCTTGGATTCGTCCATAAAAAGAATCGGAATTTCCATTGCTTGATAACCAAGCAGCTTTTCACAAAATCTTTTGCGCTTCTCTTTGTTCTGCATTGAGTTGTTTTTTTCAGGTTCGAATCATATGTTTTTTTATAGTATACATAAGCGAATCAAGATGCAGGCAAACGCACTCACCTGACACTTTTATTTCGTACTTATCTTGGATCTCTGCAGCCAATTGTTTGCAAGTAATTTTCGGATTTGACTCGACCATTTCTTGCATATAATCTCGTACGGTATTTGAAATTTTTGAATATCGAAAACCACCTCTTAAATCATCCTTAAAGCCTTCTTTTATCCACCTGTATGCAGTTGTTCTTCTTATTCCGAGAGAACATGTAACTTGATTCCAATCCCCATCATTTTCGTAAACGGTCAACAAATTTTTTCTTTTTTCAGCTAATTCTTTCTTTTTATTAACGTACATTTTGTAATGTAAGGCGATTTTAAAATAATAAATGAATTCAATAACCGACTTGAAAATCCTTGAACTTGAAAATCCCATATTGAATTTGGAAAATCCCACTTTGAACTTGGAAATCCCATATTGAATTTGGAAAATCCCACTTTGAACTTGGAAATCCCATATTGAATTTGGAAAATCCCACTTTGAACTTGGAAATCCCATATTGAATTTGGAAATTCCCATATTGAACTTGGAAAGGTATAGAAGGCTCCGGAGGTCTTTAATTGTTGTTGTAGCGTAACTCCGATCTCACATTAGATTATGAGACCAGCAGCTTGCAGAAACAACAGCGTCCTCCCAGGTTGCTCTTATAGGACCTCCGGGTGAATGACAAATTTTTTGCGGAGCGAAGGAAGTGCATTTAAATAATTGACTGCTGCGTTAGTCGAACGAAAGTTGATAATGTCGAAATCATTCAGTGATTTTTCTAGAGCAAGACGGTAGTCGTCCCAGGAAGCTTTTTTGTAATTCATATAACTACGGCGTTGAATGTCGATGTTGGATTTTAGGGCATTCTCAATAATAATAATCGGGTTGTGATCAGAATTTAGGTGTTAAATGACCTTCCAATAAGTAACAGGGGCCAGAATTGGAGTACACAGCGAGATGTCAGGAGAGGAAATTGCGTTGCCTTTTCTTGACGGTGTTCTGGTGTGAGATGAGGGATTGTTGAGGATGACTAAACCATCAAATTGGTCGAATAGTAGAAATCCTCTTGAGTTGAGAGATTGATTTTTTAGCAATAACGGGCTCTTTGTGTTCATATTACCACAAATAATGACATTCCTGAGGGACTGGAGGTTTTGAATAGAAGGGGTCCATCCATGAGGACATGACGAGTGAGGAGGTACGTACATATTGATGAGTCTCCTGGTTGATGACCCTGTAGAGACAGTTATAGCTGTCATTTCAATCACTGGATCGTTGTCAATTTGCGAGTAAGCTTGGGAGGTACAGTTAATGAACGGGATGGATTTTCTGATAAGAGTTAGTAAACCACCCCCATTTACGGAGCCCGGTCTGTCCCGACGGATGTAAGAATAACCAGGGAAATCTGGCAAGCAATTTTTGGCCGAGAGCTTCGTTTCTTGCACCAAAGCAAAGTCCACGTCGTGCTTCTCCTGGAAGGAACAAAGTTTAGCAGTCTTATGACCAATCCCATTGATGTTGATCTGCAAGATACGTAATAGGTTCTTCTTGATGGGGCCAGGATTTGGTTCAATGTCTCCGGAAAGGAAAAGGGCAAGTTTGATAAGCAAAGAGGT
>NW_021826632.1:0-12279 GCF_006345805.1 Octopus sinensis | reverse complement strand
ATCTTTGTAGCAGACTACCATTGCCTTTGTTAGCTCTCTTTCAAAATATCTCCCATCGTTCTTCATTTTCTTCGTGAGTATATTTCAGTATACTTCACACGTCCTCGCTGCAATGATAGCTACACTGGCGATGAACAGTTCTGTTTTGTGTAGGATCTGAAAGGTACGTGATTGGTTTACAGGAAGACAGAAAGACCACCCTGACACAAATTCCTCGTGGTCGACTTTAGGGTTGATGCCAAACATATAAATGGTATGAAGAACCGCGACCTGTTACGACATTCTCAAAGAAATAGGAAAGGAATTTGATCAAGATAGATGTTGTATTTGATTGTTTAAACGAACGATTACTCCAAACCAGCCCGGCAACATCTCTGTCGAGGGTAGAGTTTCACTTACGTAATATAGTGAGTTCGAAAAGCTCCCCCGCCACCACTGCTTTCAAATCCGATTAATTGAAACTATCATTGCAATTAGCAGACAAAAACTCTAGATGTGATTAAAAAACCTAAAAAACAAAGAAAAGGAGTCCACCCCAGAGATAGTAACCAATTGAAATTTGAATTATTTGATATCATGGGAGTTCTGTCCCTTGTTTATTTCAAAATGTTAAGTACCGCGAAATGAAATTTTTTTGTCTTTTCATTGTAAGGAACGACCGAGTTAATCAGAATTTCCTCCATATCACATGTGTAACACCCTACCATGTGTAACACCCTACCATGTGTAACACCCTAACATGTGTAACACCCTAACATGCAGAATACTCCCCTCGTGGTGTATTTTCTCTCTCGGTGCTCTTGTTAACACCTTTATTAATGACTTGACTATTTCTCTGATGTCTGCGAGGAAAGCTACAAGTAACTAAGAATGGAGAAACACATCCTGAGATAACAATTTTGAACAAGGAACGCGTAACCAGGGAATATTGCGACTGGATGGAAAAATATGGTCGTCAGATCTCTTCGTTCGTAAAACAATTGTGGAGCAGCACAAGTCATTCATATTTTAGTTGTTAGAAAACTTCGGTACGTAAATCAAAATACTTGACAAATATCGTTTGCTCTGAACCCAATTACACAAACATGAACTCTGTTTTGGAGGATATGTTCTTGTAATCCGGGAACAGGAAGTGAACAGAAGACTGGCTGAAGATCAAAGGAATAAAGATGCAATAAAACACGTGACTGTCGATGCAGAATGGGAAGAATCAAAATCGAGAATGGTAAACCATGTTATAAACACTTGTCTGAAAATATCATCCATTTATATTATCCATTTATAAGACATGATGTAGTGGCCCCAAACCATATACAATGTAATTCCTGGAAGGGATAGTCTTCAAGATCAAAATATCGGATGTTACTATCGTTTGTAACTTCCTATATTGATCTGTCAAGTGAGAGAGAATACCGTTTCTTCTTAGTACATCAGTCCAGACATTACGTTATGTAACGTAGACGCAATTCTGACCAGTCGCTGCAGCAATCAGTTTAGTCCAGCGTTATACAGAATGTTCAAGATAAAAGAAAAATTAAGCATTTATGGTGAAATAATGAGAAATTTGCACAAACTCAATATATAATTTTGGATTGAAACCTGTGATTATTGGCTGTACTTTGTTATGAAACTAAGTGCGACAGTTTAAATGTCGAGAAATTCAGAAACCTGAAGACTAATTAGGAAATTACAATAACAGACCATTAATGGAGGTTTAAAATATGTAAGTCGTTTTAGAACGTCGGTCTGACGCTTGTGCTGTTAATATCAGGTTAAAGATGAAAGGAGAGAGGAAAAATTTGGACGAAATAATGAGAAAGCTGTGACGCCCAATTTCTAGATTTGTATGTGTGTGTGTGTGAGTAATATATATATATATATATAATATTATATTATGTATTTGGTTATATACTTATATAGACATTAAACACACCACACATCTACGTGAATACATATGTATATATATATATATATATATATTATATATATATATATATATATATATATATATATATATATATAAAATATTATTAGAGACAAAACCACGATTTTGCAAAAAAAACAAGGAAAGACTTAATCATACATAAAATTTAATAAATAGTCAAAAAAACGCCACTACAATCGTTTCTTGTCTTGATCGACAATCTTCAGTGGACTTCCCAATAAGTCAGTTTCAATATTTGAAACTGACTTATGGAAGTCCACCTGAAGATTGTCGATCAAGCCAAGAACGAAACGATTGTAGTGGCGGTTTTTTGACTATTTATTAAAATTTTATGTATTGATTAAGTATTTCCTTGTTTGTTTGCAAAATAGTGGTTTTGTCTCTAATAATATATTTTATAATATTTTACTATAAAATTGGATTTAATCCTAAATCTGATTTTTTTCCCTGTAAATTTGGATTTATTCCCTAATATTATATTATTATTATATATATATATATATATCTATATATTATATAATATATATATATATATATATAATATATTATATATATATATATATATATATATATATATATATATATATGTATGTATACATGTATGCTAATATGTACATAGATACACAACGTAGAATCCCTACGCTGAACTATGAGAAATCTGCAGTTACTCTATCCAGATTACAAGTTAGGTTTATGCATGTAATTATTGAGGCCCTGAGACAGGTAACACACTGCTTAAGTACCAACCTTGAGAAATTAGGCTTCTCAAAACCAGAAAGGAGAAAACTGATTCGAAGATTACAGATCCAATCCATCACTGGAACTGTAAAAATGTGTAAAACTTTCCAAAAGTTAATCATTTAAATATATATGAGCGTGTTTAGATATGTATGTATATGCATGAGAAGACATATATAAAAGAAAGCATACAAAACATACATACACACATACATACAAAAATACCGTGTGGTTGATGTTGGAATTCCAATGAAGGAATCTTGGACCTAAGTTAGAAACCGGCTCTTTCTCCATTGGCAAGGAATCTTGGAATAAACTGAATAATGACATACATACATTTATATATATACATATATATATATACAAATATGTGCGTATAAACATATGTATATGTATGAATGTACGTCTTCGTATATGAATGCATATATGCATATATATTTATATGTATAGATATGCGCATACACACACACACACACACACACACACACACACACACACACACCACACACACACACACACATATATATATGTGTGTGTGTGTGTGCGTATATATAGGCACAGGTATGACAGTGTAGTAAGAAGCTTGCTTTCCAACAACATGGGTCCGGGTTCAGTCCCATTGCGTAGCACCTTGAGCAAGTGCCTTCTACTATAGCCTCTCGCCCACCAAAGCCTTTTGAATGTATTTGGTAGACGGAAGCTGAAAGAAGCTCATCGCATATATATGTATATACACCTATGTGTGTGTGTAAAAGGGTCTGATAGAATAAGTACTAGGCTTAAAAAATAAGTCCTGAAGTCGACATATTCTATTAAAACCCCTCAACGTGGTGCTCCAGGATGATGACAGTTATATATGCAAGATTCTTTATGTGAGTTCGTGTGTTGAAGAATATTTTGTTGTGTCTGGGGAGTCATTCTCTTTTAGTCCCTAATCATTTAACACATTCACCGGTAAAGTTTCCACTCATTTATTTATTTTTCTTGACCATTGAAAAGGTTGCAAAATGCAACGGAAATTTTAGGAAAAATAAATAAGTGAATGAGTGGAAAATTTATCGGTGAGTGTGTTAAATGATAAGGCACTAAAAGAGAATGACCCTCCCCAGACACAGCTCTCTCTCTATATATATAAAGCAATCATACACATAGAATTATTCTAATTGCTGACTAAGTGGCAATCAAAGAACCTTCTCGATTGGTGATAAACTAAAGAAAACCAGAATATACACTGGTACAATAACGTTTACTATTATACATACATACATACATACGCACGTACATACATATATACGTACGTACATACATACATACATACATACATACATACACGCACTCATACATATATGCATTTCTGTGTATCTGTCCATATATATATATATATATATATCATATATATATATACACACACATAAACATATATATATATATATATATATATATATATGTTTATCTATTGAAATATATTCATACGTCGAATATATGTGTGTTTTTGTGGATGTAGTTGTTTTTATTTTGTTCAAAGCCTTATAAGTAAAAAATCCCAATAAGAAAGAAAAAAGAAAACATCACACGATGAGAGAGAGAGAGAGAGAGAGAGGGGGGGGAAAGAGAGAGAGAGAGAGAGAGAGAGAGAGAGAGAGTTAAAGAAAGGGAAATAAAGGTGAAATTTACTAATATATGTATATATTATATTATATATATATATAATATATAAGTATATAATATATATATATATAGATATACTTTCTATATATATAAGTATATTATATATATCTATATATAATATATATATATATAATATATATCTATATATATATATATATTATATTATAGTATATATGTGATATGTATATATGTATATAGAATGTATATATGTTATATATGTATAGAATATACTTATATCTATATATATATATAAGTATATATATAGTATTGTATATAGATACCTATATTCGATTATATATATATATATATATAATATATATATATATATATATCTATATATAAGTATATATATATATGTATATAGAGATTACATCATAATATGATTACATAATTATATATATATACACGCACACCCAGACACAGACACAGACACACACACCACACACACCACACACACACATATATATATATACACACATACATATACATACTTACATATGCATACAGAAATCTATTTATGTAAGATATAGATGCTTATACCCATGTGTGTGTTTGTGTGTGTGTGTTGTGTGTGTGTGTGTGTGTGTGTACATATATACATAATACAAATATACACACACACACATATATATATATATAGTGTGTGTGTGTGTGTGTATGTGTGTATTCACACACACATACATTCATACGAACACACAAATATATGTAGAAAGACACGTAGAAAGACATATGTACATATACAGGAATGTATGTATGCGTATATAAATTCATTAACATCTTTGTTGACACTCGTACTTATGTTTCGCTTCCAAGAATTTACCAAAAACAATGATTCTTGTTTTGAGAAGATCGTTAGAGCGAAACGTGAGGACGTGTGACAACAAAGCCGGGAATGAATTTAATTTTCTCTCCGAACGACAACAACAACAACAATTGAATCCTTTTATTCTTTTATCTTGTTTGTTGTGTCAATCGTTCTAATCAGCAGCCACATAATAATAATAATAATAATAATGATGTTGATAATAATAATAACAACAACAACAACGACGATGATGATATACACATACATATGAGTGTGTGTGTGTACCTATATATATATATATATATATATATATATATATATATATTATATATATAAGAGAGAGAAGAGAGAGAAGAGGAGAGAGAAGAGAGAGAGACATATGTACATATATTTGTGTGTTCGTATGAATGTATGTGTGTGTGAATACACACATACACACACACACACTATATATATATATGTGTGTGTGTGTGTGTGTGTGTGTGTGTGTGTGTGTGTGTGTGTATATGTATATGTATATATATATATAATCAGTTGTCCTTCAAATATTTTGGTTAATTTAAAATATTGCTGATGACATAAAGAGAAAAAAGAAATGTCTAACGGACTAATGATTCGCTTGCTAATCCTGTTCCACTTGGCTCAGTGGTTCGGGAGTTGCATTCATTATATTCCGCTTTCGATCCCGTGATGTGGTGCCTTCCACGGTGGTTTTTTTTTTGCTTTTATTTTTTTTACTTAGTCTTGGGTCGACACATTAGACTGAAATAATTGAAAATCGTTTACTATTTTTAAAAAATATTTTTACAAATTATCGGAGTTTGAACTCACTCCTCTCCACCCGAACCTGTCAAATCACAAAAGCTCACCACTGATGTACACATTATTTCATCTATCCATCCACATTTAATTTTTATTGAAATATTTTCTCGTTTTTCTTCTATCCATTTGTCGCCAGAAACATTTCAGTGAGCAGACGATACTTCATGGAACGCCGCCATTTGATATTTTTGATAACGAAAACCGATACATCTTTCTCCTCTGTGAATTCCATCAGAATTCAACAGGAATACACTGAAAATGTGCAGGAAATTACGGTTACCACTCGTGTTTTGTTTCATTGCTTTCACATCTCCCGGATATTTGATTCACTTTGGGATCTACGAATAGTTTGATATCTTGCCTACGACATATTCACCTATCGTCTTACATAAAATAGCCTTCTCACGTGCTCTTTCTTCTTCTTGTCATTGATGTTATATTATTGTTGCTTCATTTAACAAGTGTGCCGTTCCTTAGGCATACTTCTCCCCACACCTCGAGACATACCTCATGGCTGTTGATCGACTATTTTTCTAATATCTAATAATAATAATAATAATATTATATCGGATGGCGGTGAGCTGGCAGAAACGTTAACACGCCGGGCGAAATGCTTAGCGGTGTGGGTAGTAAAGAAATAGGTATTTCGTCTGCCGCTACGTTCTGAGTTCAAATTCCGCCGAGGTCGACTTTGTCTTTCATCCTTTCGGGGTCGAAAAATTAAATACCAGTTGCATACTGGGTCGATCTAATTCCCCCAAGTTCTCGGGCCTTGTACCTAGAGTAGAAAAGAATAATAATTTATTGAACAGGTATCTTATATTAACACCTCACCGATTGAAAATTGCCATGTTTTAATTATCTTGTTATTTGTTTCAGTTAATTAACACATTTGAAACAAAGTCTTCAACTTCTTTCTATCTTCTTCCTATTATTTCTCTGATTGTACAGAAATACTTCGCTCATTAAATAGTGTTATTTTAGAATTGTGAATCTCGAAGAAAATAAAGTTATAAATAATAAATTTTAGCTTAAAAACCTGTTTTGCACAGGAAAACTCGAAGGTTATACACAAGACACGAGCCTATATCTCTTACAGACATGACAGATATTCAACCATTGGACCAAAGCAATATTTCGGATTTCTCTGACTGTTTTAGAAACATTATTCTTACGAGTGAGACTTGGATGTTGTTGCCGTCCTAAGAATCTTTAAATTTTGTGAGAAGATATCCTGCCATGTTTACTGGAGATGTGGATACGAGACCCACGGGCAGTCTTCGACCTTCTCTATGAAAAAAGGGTTTTCAACCCCATATTCAGACGCTACCATTTATAACTTAATCCACCATTCCAAAAAAGAATTATTTCATGTCCTCTCCAAGTTTATAAATTCTAATGACGCCACCAACTTCACTCATTATTTTTAAAAATTTAAATATTTATCTAAATTTTCCAAAGAATAAACACTAGCAGAATAGTCACTAGCATAACTAAGGGCGGGGATGAGGGTGGTTCACCCCCGCTCCACCCTGAGGACGACGCTTTTATCAGAGCGGCAATCATGAGTCTGCTGTATTAGCCTATAAGAGGGGGGACAAAACCAAGAATCGAACTGGGGGTACACATTTTGGCTATGTCACTATAATTTTAGCCTTTAATGACATAGGAAACAATAGATACTCTGTCTTAAGGTAAATAACAAAGAATATATCACAACAGCCGATATAATATAGAGAATAGTATGCTAAACCATATAATCTAGGAAAATACGTTGTGTTAAATATATAATACTAAAATTCTACTTAAGCTTCTGAAAGATACTCAGTTAATCTATCTGATAAAAAAAAAAACTACTATATTAACCTATAAAATGTAGAAAACACTATATTTGCCTATATAATATGTTATCTTTGTAATATAGTATAAACTTAGTTTGTTAGCCTATATAATATAGGAAGATATTCCGTGTTAACCTATATAATACAGAAATATTAGTAAATTAGCTTACACGATAAAGGAAACAATAGGTTAGCCCATTCTCGGGTATGAAGAACAAAAAGCAGACAAGAATGGTTTTGTTTCTTGAAGGCGTCAACACATTAATGTCGCTGTCAGTTGATCTGCTTAAACACATTGTCTGCTATGAATAATTAAACAATGTTGTGACTGATTTGGTTGGTGAACGAGGAATATTTAAAATAATGTCTGACGCCGAGGCAAGCTGAAAGTGTTCTCAATCATTTACACCATATATATATATTGTTGTATTCGGAATGGTCATATGTATGTATGTGTATATGTATATATGTGTATTTATATATATATATATATGTATATATAATATATATATATATATAATATATATATATATATATATCAAACATAATACACATATACACACATACATATATACATACATAGATATATATTAATATATATATATATAATATATATATATGTATATGTATAATGGGGAGTTTTGATAATGCCTTGTGGCAATGCGAGCGAGTGAAAAATAAAAGAGAATAAAATATGGCGATGCCAATACATAACAAAAGTGTAGAAATATCTAAAAATTCCGTTTATATCATTGCAATATTTCGGGATAAAAATTCCCTTCTTCTGTTAGTGTGTGAAGAGTTCCCGGCGTCAGTTCAAAGTCAGATCGATCTGTCTTTTGATAGAAAATTCAACTCAATATTTACATGCTTTTATATACACAATCTTTATTTCTTTTAATCATTGGACAACAGCCATGCAGGGAAACGATCTTGTACGGTTTTAGTCGAACAAATCGCCCCAGGGACTTATTTTTCTTTAAAGATATTATTCTATTGGTCGGTTATGGAGGCGTAAACAAATAAGCACCAGTTGTCAAGCAGTGGCTGTGGAGACAAACACGGACACGAAGACATGTACTCACACACACACACACACACACACACACACACACACACACACACAAAACATACACACACACACACAAAACACACACACACACAAACACACACACGCACGCAGCACACACACACAAACATACACACACACACACAAAACACACACACACACAAACACACACACGCACGCACGCACACACACACTCACACACACACACATTCACGCACATACACGCACACACACTGTACTTTAGCCTTAGATTTGGTAGTTGATAAAAAAAGGTTAATAAATTAAAAACGAACCCCAATCCTTTACAAGCTATAGCCCTAACACTTTCACCCTCCGCAAAAAATCCCAAATTTTATTTAATTTGCTTTGCGGGAAGGACTGTTTCAACGAAGTCGCGTATTGTCCTTGCCTTCGTAACGCAGAGTAGATGAAACAGAGACAACTGATGAAGGGGAATATTTTTTATGTTGCATGTCTCATTTCTCTGTTTTTTCGTTGTTCGAAAAATAATTCGTTTTCTATGTTTTTGTTTTTATGTTTTCGTTTCTCATTGTATTCAATGTTTTTTTATGTCTTGTGCCCATATATATATATATATATATATGCATATATATATGTGTGTGTGTGTGTGTGTGTGTGTGTGTGTGTGTGTGTGTATGTATGTGTGTATGTATGCATGTATGTATATATGCATCTCTCTCTCTCTCTCTTTCTCTCTATATATATATTATATTATATATAGTATATATATTATATATATGCGTAGGAGTTGCTGTGTGGTAAATAGCTTGCTTACCAACCACATGGTTCCGGGTTCAGTCCCACTGCGTGGCAACTTGGGCAAGTGTCTCCTACTATAGCCTCCGGCCGACTAAAACTTTACTAGTGGATTTGGTAGACGGAAACTGAAAGAAGCCCGCCGTGTATATGTTTGTATATGTATGTGTATCTGTATGTGTATATGTATATGTTTGTGTGTCTGTGTTAGTCCTCCCAACATTGCTTGACAACCGATGCTGCTGAGATGTTAGTGTCATTTTCATTTTTGCCTAATTTAGACGACAATTTATTCACCGCACCCTATGTATATAGGTAGTAATTTTATATTCGGCTATACAGCTTATATATATAATATATATATATATATACATGTACACACGCATACAATCTGGTGTATACACGCACACAGCAGCAACAGCAGCAGCAGAAGCGAGAACCACTTTAGTTGATTGTCCAATAAAGATAAACATTTTGTGGCTTTTGTGAGGACGACAAAAGAATCTGTTGGTAGTTAAAGAGTTGTGGTGGTCAGACATGGAACGATTGTTGGCTGGTTGACTTCAATCGTTTCATTGATCCAATATCGCTCTCGCACATCAGGCGTTTAGTAGTAGTAGTAGTAACAGTAGTAGTAGTATTGGTGGTGGTAGTGTTTTATGGGTGACAGAGCAGGTGTTTGGTGTGGTTCTATGAAGGAGTGGAAGTGAGAGGTGGTGACAATAAAGGTGGATTTGGGGGGAGAGAGGAGGGGGGCGGGCATGTTTGATGGGAAATGAGTTCGTACGAGTCATAGAGAAACACCATTTAGGGAAGAGGAAGTAGAGGCTATCGGTTGTATATTCCTGTGTATATGCATACATACACACATACATACATACACACATACATACACACATGCATACACATACATACACACATACATACAGATAGATATATATATTATATATATCTAATATAAATATATATATTATATATAGTATACATATATATTATATGTATATATGTGTGTGTGTGTATAGTGAAGTTTACAGAAAAACAAAAGACGCGAAGACAGGGATAAACAACGAACAGGTGTATTAGTTCAACGCTCTGTTAGGTGAGAAAGTCTTTTACGTTTCGAGCCTACGCTCTTCAACAGAAAGGAACACGAGGGAATCAACAGAGAGAGAAAAAAAAAAACTTTGGAGCTACCGGCTACACACACACGCACACACACACACAATATTATATAGATATATTATAAATATATATTATATATATATATATATATATATAATATATATATATATATATATATATTACGAGATGGTCATTTTTGGGGGGAAAATAAAACACTTGCAAGATATTTGTTCTTCATTCGTTTATTACTGTTCTTATGCTCATTTTCAGGAAATCTTTCATCACACATCTGTGACCTCTTCAGTGACAGTTTCCGTCCTCGTGTGTGCTCCTTCTCCGCTTAGTCTATTCTGTTCCTCTATGATGTGTATCCTTATATTCGCATACGTTCGCGCTTGTATTTGTGTGTGATTGTGTTTGTGTATATGTGTGTGTGTATATGTGTAGTGTGTGTGTGTACGTGTGCCTATGTGCTTATATATGGGCTTATGCCCTTTATACTGTTGTCATAGTTATTGTCGTTGTTCGTAATAGCACTTTGACCCCACTCCAATCCTGTTCCCTCCCCCGTTGCCGCTGCTGCTGCTGCCCTTGACCCAACTTTTGGTACCGTCCTGTATCTCTCTGTGTTTGTGTGTTCGCCCACGCTCTTGCCATGCGTGTAGTTGTTGTTGCTACTGCTGCCGGTGTTGCTGTTGTCGATGTTGTTGTAGTCGTGTGTAAAGTGACTCTATGTGGTGTTTGTGTGTGTATATGAGTTCGCTTCCTACATTGTTTGTATCCATATCCTTTACACAGTTCTTTTTTGGTTATCTATTTCTGTTTCTTACATTTATCATAGATATGTGCATATCTGTCTATTGTGTGTGTACTACATGTTTGTATCTGTTTTTTCCCCTCGCTTCGTCTTTAGTCGTCGTGTTGCATGGTGGTGGTGTTAGATGTATTGCTGCATTCGGTTTCTGTTGAGGTCCGTCTGTCTATTGCTATGTGTATAGCTCTGTAATCTCTCGAAGAATCGTATCAGTTCTAGATGTGGCGTGGGCATATTTGTTTTCCTTAAGATATATAATAGCAGCACTGACAAAAACGAAATTAGGTGAATACAAAGAACGTTATACTCACGAGAGAGATGATGTTAGTGGCCGCAAGCTAAAGCGGATCGGAAAAATAATTGGAAAATATATTTTAAAAATCATATATAATAAGGGTGCTTTTTAAAAAGACACCAGCTTTGCTGAACATAGGAGCTAAAACTCTCTGAAGGCCATTAATTTTTTTCCAAGCATGCCTATGTAAATATAGTGTTAATTTTTGTGGCTTCGGAGGGATTTAACTCCTATGTTCAGCAAAGCTGGTGTCTTTTTAAAAAAGCACCTTTATTATATATGATTTTTAAATATTATTTATCCAAATTATTTTGCCGATACGGCTTTAGCTTGCGGCCATTAACATCAATATCTCTCGTGATTATAACGTTCTTTGTATTCCC
>NW_021826631.1:0-7500 GCF_006345805.1 Octopus sinensis | reverse complement strand
TCAATCAATTTCAGGTCTTGAGTTCCAGTGAATATTTAATTAACCATACTGTGTGTAATCCAAACTCTAGAAGAATACTGACGACACCATTTTTTAAATAATTTAAAGTAGGTTTGAATTAATGAAGAACATGTAATAACGATTTCAAATTTTGGCACAAGGACAGCAATTACGGAGCAGAGGGTAAGTCGATTACATCGACCCCAGTGTTCAACTGTTACTTAATTTACCGACACCGAAAAGATGAATTGTAAACTCGACCTCGGAGGAATCTGAACAGCTGAAATACTGCTAAACATTTTGCCCTGCATGTTAACAATTTTGCCAGCTTACATCAAAGTCTGATATTTATGCGAGGATCACGTCTCATGCAGTTTTGGAAAGTATTTCATGCCCGCTACTTTTTTCTCAGCTGGGAACTTTGAAGAGAATTAAAATAATTTTCATTCTTAAAAATGTTGACGTATCTGATTTTATTCCAAGTACATCTTCATCATCATCATCATCATCATCATCATCATCATCAATCAAATCAAATAATGGAAAAGTAATGTTGGTTTGGGCAATGAAAGTTTTTTAAGATGTTCAGAGCGTTTTCCTTGCTCCTCCCCAAAGAGTTTTATTCGGTGCGCTTGCACTCTCTGCAAATTCTTTTCCAGAGCCAATGCATATCCGATGGAGTTGATTAAGTTTGTTACTATAAAATTGAAAAACGAGATTTTACAACGTCTGTATCATCGTGAAGTGACACGAAAAATAGCTCTAGTGAACCAACTTTATAAAACTCGTAAAAACATGATCAGATCAGTTATTCTCGTTCGGTTTGTCGAGATGTAGATTTAAACCTTAAACTCTAAGTAAAGACCGTTGTGGCTGTATTCAGTTTTAGTATATAGGATAAGCAACCTCGAAAATCTTTTAACTTTCAATGAGCGCCATATTTGAAGAATAAAAGCATGATTGATGTTGGATTTTCAGGGAAATGGTCAAGGAACGTTCATAACTGAGCCCCATTAAGAAGGATACAGGCAAGTTTGATCTAAGGTTTACAGTAGAAGGAGCAGAGAAAAACCAACATTTATCTCAAATTTTGGCACAAGGCCAGAAATTACAAGGGAGAGTTAAATAGATTACATCGTCCTCAGTGCTCAACTGGTATTTCTTTTATTGACCTCGGAAGAATGAAAGGCAAAGTCGACCTCGACGACATTTGAACTCAGAACGGAAATACTGACGAAATGTCGCAAAGTATTGGGTTGTCAGGAAAAATCGTGCCGATTTATAGTGGAAGCACTCCGTCGGTTACGACGACGAGGGTTCCGGTTGATCCGATCAACGGAACAGCCTGCTCGTGAAATTAACGTGTAAGTGGCTGAGCACTCCACAGACACGTGTACCCTAACGTAGTTACAGGTACAACAGAAACAGGAAGTAAGAGTGAGAGAAAGTTGTGGTGAAAGAGTACAGCAGGGTTCACCACCATCCCCTGCCAGAGCCTCGTGGAGCTTTAGGTGTTTTCGCTGAATAAACACCCACAACGCCCGGTCTGGGAATCGAAACCGCGATCCTACGACCGCGAGTCCGCTGCCCTAACCACTGGGCCTCCACCGATTTATAGTAGCTTACGTTTCGACTTATTTTAGAACATGGTTGAATCTATAAAATAGGATTTGACCGCACCTTCATTTAGAGCACAGTTTAAGCTATGATTTTGTGGAAGAAGATTTATGTTCTTATAACCTGTATTAATTCTGTAATCCTTTAAAATGGAGGATAAGAAAGTTCATTTTCGGCACTTGATATTTTGGAAACCAGAGAAAAATTGCTGCAGCTCGGCTGGGACGTGTTACCCCACACTCTATATTCACCAGATGGTGCTCCTTCGGATTTCCACTTATTCAGGTCTCTGCAGAATAGTCTTAATGGTAAAAGTTTCAATTCCTTGGATGACGTAAAAAGATACCTTGATGAATTCTTTACCATGAAACCACCTCAGTTATGGGAAGAGGGTATTTTCAAGTTAAAGGAAAGGTGGAGACGCATTGTGCAACAAAATGGTTCATATTTGGTTGATTAAAAATGTAATGGCGAGTATTTATTGACCTTTTTCTTTCCATTAGAAATCGGCACGAACTTTCCGGACAACCCAATATTTTACCCAGCTTGCTAACAACGACTCTTCCAGCTCGTTGCCTTAAAGAAAACAATAATATTTAAGCCCCAAGTGAACCCCAATAAGAAGGATTAAAGCTGGGTTAAACTTGAGTTATTTTTAGAAATGTAAGCAGACTATCTCTAATATGTTTCAAACATAAATAAGCCAACCACACAGTATGGACCTTAAAGGCATAGTTACACTAGGATTACATTTTATGTAGGGGAATGAGCCTCGATGACCTATATATTCTAAGTGAACTAGCTCCACAGAATGAACGCTAAACTTCAGTTGAATACTCATTAGAAATCATTTTTTTTTTAAAGTGACATTAGAGTTCTTGGAATAAATCAAACAGTGAAATATGTTTTAGGCCTATATTTTACCAGCACAAAACACAGAACATCACTAGTTTCCTAGGATTCTATTGTTTTACTTCGAAGAATACATTTTGGTTATTGATTTTTTGCACATATTTATACTATTTGTTTATTGATTTTTATATATATTTATAGTTTTTTGTTTCTTTTTTTGATTGATTGCATCTATTCTTCATATCCTTTGCTTTTACTTGTGTGTTTGTTTTATTTCACCTTTCCTTCAAGCAAAACAAACAACATCGATTTAAATATTATAAAAAGCACGTTACTTAGAGACACATACATAGATGCGTGTATAACCACATATTCACATAAGCATACCTATAACTGTGTGTGTGTGTGTGTGTGTGTGTGTGTGTGTGTGTATGTGTGTGTCTGTGTGAGTGTGGGTGTTCATATATGTATGACAAAATGCATGCATACATACATGCGTGTATACATGCATAAGGAGTAGTACATACATACTTGCACACGCACATGCATACACATACATGCATATATAGGTAGATTTATATATATGTGTATGAATGTATATATATATATATATAGAGAGAGAGAGAGAGAGGGGGGAGAGAGATATATGGATAGATACATAGACAGACATATATATAGATATATGAGTGTGTACCTAATATATATATATGTTTGTGTGTGCGTGTATATATATACACACAATATATATACACAGGTGTATATATGAATGTATGTATACATGTATACATACGCACTACATAAATGCATGCACACACATAAACGTGTGCCTATATGCATACATACTAGTGTGTATAGAAACAGATGCAAAATATGCATTTATTACTGCTTCCTGAGATTAAGTAACAGTCACAAATTGAATTGTCCCCGATAACCTGTATATTTGATGGGATTAAGCAGATTCTGTTGCATGGTTTTGTGTGCATGTATACATATGTATGTGTATGTGTGTGCATGTATACATATGTATGTGTGTGTGTGTGTGTGTGCTCAACATATGTGCAAGTTAAATACAATGATTTCTAAGTGCACAATAAAAGTGTCAAGGTGCACTGTGTGATTGAAGGTTGAGGCTAGAAGGAGAGACGATAAGCTTGTAATTGAAAGAAGTAAAGAAGTTTTATGTGACCAACACGTGCTAATGTTGTGTGTTGGAATGGCAGATGCGATAGTATGACAGGTCAAGTGGCAAGCAGCAGGTTTAGCTCTGAATGTTCTGTGTTCAAATCTTGTTAGTGTAAGTACTTAACCAGCGTTCCTTTCTCCTTGAGTTTGACGGACTAAGTACCAGTCATACAATCGGTTTCATATTGATTCACAGTTAGAAAATATAGCTACTGCTGCTATTACTACTGGTGATGATGATGATGATGATGATGATGATGATGATGATGATGATGACGATGTTGATTTTGACGGTGATGATGACGATGATATGATGATGATGATGATGATGATGATGTGATGATGATGACGATGATGATGACGATGACGATGACGATGAAGATGACGATGATAATGACGATGATGATGATGATGATTATGTCTTGGAGGGAATCAGGAATGCTGAATTTTTCCACCTAACGGTTCAAATCCTGCTGCTGGTCCGTGACGCTCCTGAGAGAAAGATACCTCTCAACAGACTTGGCCACCCCAATGAGACTCAGAGGTCAGGCAGTTCCCCAACCCTATCTCATCATCCCAGTGCGCCATCAATAAACACGAAGAGCTTTGAAAACTAAGCAATATAACGATGACGGTGTGGAGGTGGCGGGGAGCGAGAAGGAGGTCATCGAACTCGCGACTCCTCTGCGCTTATCGAATTCAATACTGTTTGGATACGTTCTAAGCAACAAGAAAACGTTACTGATAATAACAATTCTATTCCTTTGTATATTTATCCCTGTTTCTCAAACCAGCCCTAAAATGTATTAGCACGTGGCTGTTTGAAAACACTCCCAATTTTAAAAAAAATACTAAATAACTGGCATTTAGAACCTTTTTAGAAATTGTAGCTCTAAGCCCCACGTTTCACTAATCCCAGCACATAACATTTACTATTAATTACCCTTACATTTATGGGTTCTCGTTACACAAATTGAAAAACCACCAGCAGCATGTGGTTCCTAAATCGTGGATGCGCTTTTTACAGTCGCACACTCTCACACAAACTCGCAAAACGAATATCTAGCGTGTAAACTCTTGAGACTAACGTATGATGTGTATAATCAATAAAAACGCTTGTGTATGTCCCTTGTGTGTGGAGTGGGGGAGAGAAGGGAAGGCACACAGAGGCGAGGCGAGGCGAAGAGAGGCGAAGCGCGCTTGCGTGTGTGCGGACGTACGTTAGCAGCCTCGCATCTATTGCTAAGATCTAAAACTTCTATACAGTGTATATGAAAGTGAAAGTAGATATTTTCCTGTCAGCCTGTCAGACTGTCAGCCTTCCAACCCGACCGCCTACCATCCTACTAGCCCGGCAGCCAGCTCATGCATTCACTTAAATAGTACAAATACAATTGTATGCTATTATTTCGTTTCGATAGAGAATAACGATTCCGGAGAGTAGGCTAATGTGAAGGAAACCGGTCAAGGTCTTCGTAATACGAGGTGTGGGGAGACAAAAATAGGGAATACAATGCTATTTATACAGTAGGATCTCACATATGTAATGTTACTTTGGAGCTGGATCTGCTGAAAATTAGGAATCCAAATTGGGTTGGTGGCACTCACTGACCGAGACACCTAACACAAGTCTAGCAAGTTATTCCTACACACACACACAAAGAGGCCAGAAACAAAAAAAAAATTTACGCTATACATATAATTTATATACATGTTTATTTATGTATTCATGTATCTATCCATCTATCTATATCTATATCTATCTATATTATGTGTGTGTGTGTGCGTGTATGTATGTAAATGTATGTACATACATCATATATATATATATATATATATATATATATATATATAATATATATATATATATATATATATATATATATACTATTATATACATATATATATACATATATAATATATAACATATGTACATATATGTGTGTGTGTATACATATATATAAATATATGTGGTGAGGTGTATGTATATATTACGTAAGTATATATGCATGTGTGTGTGTGTGTGTGTTTGCATGTGTATATAGTGTGATTTCAAATTTTTAAGCATTTTAATTTCATATAAATTCTATATGCAAAATGGACATCTTAATTCGGTTAAGTAAACGGAGATGAACACATACATAAATATACATACACACACACATAACACTCTCACATAGAAGATATAGACAGAGAGACAGAGAGATAGATAGATAGATAGATAGATAGATAAATAGATACATACATAGATAGATAGATACATACATACATAGATAGACAGATAGATAGATAGATAGATAGATAGATAGATAGATAGATAGATAGATAGATAGATAGATAGATACATACATACATACATACATACATACATAATGTGTGTGTTTGAAAGAGTTTATATGTTTACCAAAAATCCTGCTTTTGCGCAGTGCGTTACGAGTCACTTAAGCCGTTATTAAGAATACTTTTTTGAAAATACGAACAAAGAGTGTTGTGACGTCACAGTGGGACCGTCAGTTTTGTCAACCGGATTGTATATTTAATCCTTGAAAACAACACTAGCCACAGATTAAGAAAACGGGAATACGGCTTTGAACCTTCTTAGATATATATAAATACCTACATATATATATATATAATATGCAGAGAACCATCTCTCTTTTTTTACTCTTCTACTTGTTTCAGTCATTTGACGGCGGCCATGCTGGAGCACCGCCTTTAGTCGAGCAAATCGACCCGGGACTTATTCTTTGTAAGCCCAGTACTTATTCTATCGGTCTCTCTTTTGCCGACCGCTAAGTACGAGGACGTAAACACACCAGCATCGGTTGTCAAGCAATGCTAGGGGGACAAACACAGACACACAAACACACACACACACACGCCACACACACACATGTATTATATATATATATATATATATATATATATATATATATATATACGACAGGCTTCTTTCAGTTTCCGTCCAAATCCACTCACAAGGCATTGGTCGGCCCGGAGCTATAGCAGAAGACACTCGCCCAAGATGCCACGCAGTGAGACTGAACCCGGAACCATGTGGTTGGTTAGCAAGCAACTTACCCACAGCCACTCCTGCGCCTATCTATCTATCTAGAGAGGCAAGTTTTGTCTAGCGAATGTTTTAAAAAAAGATGGGTGAATGTAGCAAGAATGGCACGTATGAATGACGAAGCACCTTGAGCATAGTCCTATGAACCCAGAAATCGAAAACAGAGAGTTGCTTATTTGCAAAAAAAAAAAAAAAAAGAAATAAAAATGTGACTTCATTGACCGAGGTTACCGTGGTCTTTTCCGTAGGCTTTTCTTTCCACGGATAAACCTCACCTGTCCTCCCCTTTACACTTCATATTGACATTTCTGTGATAACGATCCCTATTGATCATTTTTTTTTCCTCTCCCCCCTTTTTTTTTATTTTTTTTTAACCCCCCCTTTTTTTTGTCCTCTTTCTCTCCTTTTCCGATCCCTTTTGATCGAAACTCCGCTTTCCCTTTTTTTTTTTTTTTTTTTTTTAAACCTTCAAAAGAAAAGCTCTACCTTGTAATTTGTTCTATCTGTGTGCAGCCCTGTGTGCTAATAAAGAAACATATCTATCTATCTATCTATCAATCTATCTATCTATCTATCTATCAATCTATCTATCTATCTATCTATCTATCTATCTATCTATCAATCTTTCTATCTATCAATGTATCTATCTATCTATCTATCTATCTATCTATCTATCTATCTATCTATCTTTCTATCTGTCTATCTATTTATCTCTCTTGTGTTATATTATACTACTGCAATTACTTTGTATATATTTTCTCACGCGTTGGCGGTATCTG
>NW_021826630.1:10000-12257 GCF_006345805.1 Octopus sinensis | reverse complement strand
ACATTTATAAATAGAAGGTCTTACAGCTGTTTCCAGGATATTTTTTATATCTCTTCATCGGAGACAGTGTGAGGATATGGTTAAGCAATAATTCATTTAGATAGGATACGAAATAGAGTTCCGTGACCAATTTTAAGTTCTCCTGGAATTTACTCACAAGGTATTGGAATCTTATATGCACACCATTCTGCCTAACTATTGGATCTACAAATGCAATATCCCGGCATATCTCACATATATTCTCATTCCTCCACTTCACTCTCTATTTCATATCTTATTTAAATTAACCATTGCTTAACCCTTTTCTCACACCGTCTCCGATGAAGGAAAAAAATTATCCCGGAAACAGATGTAAGACCTATTTATAAATGTTCTAAAATCTTCACAGCCTTGGATTTTTATCTCATTCTGAAAAAGATTTTTTTTATATATACACATGCTGATATATGACCTACGTTGGACTCCTTATTCACTAAATCACCGAACCTGGATCTTAACTGTAGAAGGTTTAAAAGGAACACACGAATTGATATGCATAAGGAAAATAAGACTAGGTAGAAAATGCTAAAATAATTTTATGCTAAAATAATTTTAGTACCGGTTTCAGTCTTGGCGACTTTTTCAACTTAGTGTAAAGCATGAAAATCAATTAAATTGTGGAAAAATTAAATGAAATGTTTTAAAAAAATATTTCTGTAGTTTTCAAGTGCAAGGGATTTTTTCCTTTTTTCTGTCTGTCTTTCTTTTTTACTCTTGTGGGGGCCTGGTAGCAAGTAGTAGGTGGTAGCTGTCCTAAAAGAATATTTGATATGAGTTCTTGGTTTTGATTGTTTAAGCAGCAGTAGCAGCTGAGGAAGGAGGCGGTGAAGAAATCCAGTAAAAAACATATAATGTTCTTCATCTTAGAGTGTGCTTCTTCACCGGACTTATGTTTTCTACAAATGATACACACACACACACACACAAATACATACATGCATATAAAACAAAGCAAGCACTACACGCACACCCAAATGTACACGCAAACACACGCATACGAAAACACGCACCAATACACAGGGATGCAAACACATACACATACTTAAAAAAAGAAAGAATCTTTCGACTTACTTTGTACAGTTTCCTTCTGGGAATTTAATACAATATGTGTTCAGGTCCGTAAAATATAACATCCCGACGAAACCTGCTGTAAATCGATCCCTGGACAATGGGGCTTCACATTTGGCTAGGTGAAGACAATCTCGGAAAGCGTTATCGCATTTGCAGTCGCTTCTGTAAAAGAAAAACCACCCAGGGTGAAGAATATGGAAGCCACAAACCACAGCGGTTGGTTGCCTGATGAAAGAAGGAAGGAATGAACGAACGAATGCACCAACCGATCAACCAGCCAACCAACCAGCCAACAGTGGAAGAGCGTCTCCTTATGCTCTGTGTTTACTCTTACTCTCTTTTACTCTTTTACTTGTTTCAGTCATTTGACTGCGGCCACGCTGGAGCACCACCTTTAGTCGAGCAAATCGACCCCGGGACTTATTCTTTGTAAGCCCAGTACTTATACTATCGGTCTCTAATGCCGAACCGCTAAGTGACGGGGACGTAAACACACCAGCATCGGTTGTCAAGCAATGCTAGGGGAACAAACACAGACACACAAACATATTCACACACACTTATATATATATACATATATACGACAGGCTTCTTTCAGTTTCCGTCTACCAAATCCACTCACAAGGCATTGGTCGGCCCGGGGCTATAGCAGAAGACACTTGCCCAAGATGCCACGCAGCGGGACTGAACCCGGAACCATGTGGTTTGTTAGCAAGCTACTTACCACACAGCCACAGCCAAATCTAACTATAATCACACACTGAGGAATGTGGTCATAATGACGCTATCGTAATATGGAATGTCCACACAGGACACACACACACACACACACACACACGAACACTCACACATTCATATGCACACATTTTTTCATTATTGATTCAGAAATACTCCAACTACTAGTTTCGAATCCAAGCAATTCAGTCCATGGTGTATATATATATACACATACATATATATATATACATACATACATATATATCAGAAGAGCACTCAACACAAAAGAGGTTGATTTAAATTCCTTGGTACTCCGAGTTTCAAAGTTTGATGCTAATACTCAGCCATTATGTGTGTGAGTGTATGAAATTCTAATTTCCAACAAGTGAAGATTAATATCACGCTTTGAAACTCGGAGTACCAAGGAATT
>NW_021826630.1:0-5000 GCF_006345805.1 Octopus sinensis | reverse complement strand
ATATATATGTATGATGGGATTCTTTAATTTTCCCTCTATCAAATTCACTCACAAGGATTTGGTCAGCCCAAGGCTGTATTAGAAGACACTTGTCCTAGGTGCAACTCTATGGGACTGAACTTGGGGCTGTGTGGTTGGGGAGCAATATATCTATATAAATATATAAAAAATTAAAATAACAAAGGAATAAAAGAAAAGAAATTGTATTGTGAGCTTCATTGGCTTACATCTGTTTCTGCTATGAAGCAACACATTCATAGCTTAGTACTTGTGTATCATGCAAGCTTCACCAGAGCTTCAAAAATTAAGTACGAGTAGACACACACACACACACACACACACACAAACACACACACACACCACACACACACACACACACACACACCACACACACACACGCACACACACACACACACACATGCCCCTACACATAAATATGTAAACACTTACCTGGGAAAATCAATCCCACATTTCTCTTATATCTCTTCATAATACTCCTTTTCTTTCGGCTTGATTTTCTGCCTAGTAAATCTTCAAATAATGACGTTGTAAATGACTCGAAGATACTAGGTATGGATGCCTTACTGTAAGGAGAGAATAGATACATACATGTATATTATATATGTTATTTATATATATATATAAAGGGAAAGTTTACGAAAATAAACAAAAGACGAAGGCAGGTGGTGTACAAACAAACAGATGTATTAGTATAGTGCTCAGGAATAGAAAAAGTCTTTTACGTTTCGAGCCTACGCTCTTCGACAGAAAGGTACACGGAAAAGATAGATCGTTAGCTACTACACACATTTTCTCTCTCCTTGTTTCTCTCCTGTGTACCTTTCTGTAGAAGAGCGTAGGCTCGAAGCGTAAAAGACTTTTTCTATTCCTGAGCGCTATACTAATACCACACACCACCATACCACACACCACCATACCACATACCACCATACCACACACCACCATACCACACACCACCATACCACATACCACCATACCACACACCATCATACCACATACCACCATACCACACACCACCATACCACACACCACCATACCACATACCACCATACCACATACCATCATACCACACACCACCATACCACACACCATCATACCACACACCACCATACCACACACCACCATACCACATACCACCATACCACACACCATCATACCACACACCACCATACCACATACCACCATACCACATACCATCATAACACACACACCATACCACACACCATCATACCACACACCACCATACCACAACACCACCATACCACATACCACCATAACACACACCATCATACCACACAACACCATACCACATACCACCATACCACAACACCATCATACCACACACACCATACCACACACCACCATACTACATTACCACCATACCATACACCACCATACCACATACCACCATACCACACACCATCATACCACACACCACCATACCACACACCACCATACCACATACCACCATACCACACACCATCATACCACATAACACCATACCACACACCACCATACCACATACCACCATACCACACACCACCATACCACACACCACCATACCACACACCACCATACCACATACCACCATACCACACACCACCATACCACATACCACCATACCACATACCACCATACCACACACCATCATACCACACACCACCATACCACACACCATAATACCACACACCACCATACCACCATACCAATAACAACAACAACAACATGATTTTAATGAATGAGATAAAAATTAGAAGTCATCCTATCTGAAGTAGAGGTCATGGAAAGATTGTTAAGATTAAATTAAAAGGATTGAATTGACATAGCCACAATGGTAGATGTTTTATGGTGAGCAGGGTCAATTTAATCTGACCCCAGGAATTTTGTCTAAATTTTGAAGCCTGGTGCAGCTCTCTGGCTGGCCAGCCCTGTCAAACTGTCCAACTTATGCTGGCATAGAAAACAGATGCTATATGAAGAGGATGATGATGATGATGATGATGATGATGATGATGATGATGAGGATGGTTGATGATGATGATGATGATGATGATGAGGATGGTTGATGATGATGATGATGATGATGATGATGATGATGATGAGGATGGTTGATGATGATGATGATGATGATGATAATGATGAGGATGGTTGATGATGATGATGATGATGATGATGATGATGATGATGATGATGAGGATGGTGATGATGATGATGATGATGATGATGATGATGATGATGGTTGATGATGATGATGATGATGATGAGGATGGTTGATGATGATGATGATGATGATGATGATGATGGTTGATGATGATGATGATGATGATGATGATGATGATGAGGATGGTTGATGATGATGATGATGATGAGGATGATGATGATGATGATGATGATGAGGATGGTTGATGATGATGATGATGATGATGATGATGAGGATGGTTGATGATGATGATGATGATGATGATGATGATGATGATGATGATGATGATGGTTGATGATGATGATGATGATGATGATGATGCCTATGATGATGATGAGGATGGTTGATGATGATGATGATGATGATGATGATGAGGATGGTTGATGATGATGATGATGATGATGATGATGCCTATGATGATGATGAGGATGGTTGATGATGATGATGATGATGATGATGATGAGGATGGTTGATGATGATGATGATGATGATGATGATGATGATGATGATGATGGTTGATGATGATGATGATGATGATGATGATGCCTATGATGATGATGAGGATGATGATGATGATGAGGATGATGATGATGATGAGGATGATGATGATGATGATGAGGATGATGATGATGATGAGGATGATGATGATGATGATGAGGATGGTTGATGATGATGATGATGATGATGATGACGAAATCAAATGGACTTTACCTAACAGTTTTGTTGCTGTTTAGACACTCTGAGTTGATTTTATGCAGAACCTTGTCATGGATGTGTGGCTCTACAGAACTGCACAAGTGCAGAGAGAGGACTAATACGATGAGACAAACAAAAAGACTTCTGAAAAGAACGTTCCTCATCTCCGTCTGGTACTTCATTCCTTACTGTGGCCTTGATATTGTTGCTCGCTTGTTTTCAAAAGAAACCTTTTCCCTGAAATCAGAAGACGCATATATTTATTTCTTTACTACCCACAAGGGGCTAAACGCAGAGGGGGTAACAAACAAGGACAGACAAAGGAAATAAGTCGATTACATCGACCCCAGTGCGAAACTGGTACTTATTTTATCGACCCCGAGAGGATGAAAGGCAAAGTCGACCTCGGCGGAATTTGAACTCGGAACGTAACGACAGACGAAATACGTATTTCTTTATTACCCACAAAGGGCTAAACACAGAGGGGACAAACAAGGACAGACAAAGGAAATAAGTCGATTACGTATTTCTTTATTACCCACAAGGGGCTAAACACAGAGGGGACAAACAAGGACAGACAAAGGAAATAAGTCGATTACGTATTTCTTTACTACCCACAAGGGGCTAAACGCAGAGGGGCAACAAACAAGGACAGACAAGGAAATAAGTCGATTACATCGAGCCCAGTGCAAAACTGGTACTTATTTTATCGACCCCGAGAGGATGAAGGCAAAGTCGACCTCGGCGGAATTGAACTCGGAACGTACGACAGACGAAATACGTATTTCTTTATTACCCCAAAGGGCTAAACACAGAGGGGACAAACAAGGACAGACAAAGGAAATAAGTCGATTACGTATTCTTTATTACCCACAAGGGGCTAAACACAGAGGGGACAAACAAGGACAGACAAAGGAAATAAGTCGATTACATCGACCCCAGTGCGTAACTGGTACTTAATTTATCGACCCCGAGAGGATGAAAGGCAAAGTCGACCTCGGCGGAATTTGAACTCGGAACGTAACGACAGACGAAATACGGCAACGCATTTCGCCCGGCGTGCTAACGTTTCTGCCAGAAGATACATATATTAACACATACATACACAACACCCCGCTCCCCCACCACATCTGTAAAATCTATATAAAACTAGTTAAAAACTATAAAGCAGATTTTTCTGAATTTAAAAGTTGAATGAATATATGTTTCTTTACTGCCCACAAGGAGCTAAACACAGAGGGGACAAACAAGGACAGACAAAGGATTAAGTCGATTACAACGACCCAGTTGCGGAACTGGTACTTTATTTATCGACCCGAAAGGATGAAAGGTAAAGTCGACCCGGCGGAATTTGAACTCAGAACGTAACGGCAGACGAAATACGGCTACGCATTTCGCCCGGCGTGCTAACGTGTCTGCCAGCTCGCCGCCTTTATTATATAGTTGAATGAATATATTTCCACCACTTTGCTGTTTTTTTGTTCCTTCTACGAAATAAGAAGATAAATTATGGAAGTGTTATTTTAATGAGTTGTACCATTTATCACCTGATGAGACACACCTACACTGCTGGTTGCTCCTGACCCAGTTGTTAAGAGTTCCACCCGTGAGGGATCGATTCTAGATGTGTCAAAGCAACTGTCGTGATTAAATAATAAATTCTCATATATTCGTCTTGTGTTTTTTCATTTACCATATATATACACTCACAAACGCCCGGTCTGGGAATCGAAACCGCGATCTTACGACCGCGAGTCCGCTGCCCTAACCACTGGGCCATTGCGCCTCCACACACACACACACACACACACACACACATACATTGATGATCAATGGCTGGAATCTATAAATATTTCAATGTTGCTACTGCAGGCGCAGGAGTGGCTGTGTGGTAAGTAGCTTGCTAACCAACCACATGGTTCTGGGTTCAGTCCCACTGCGTGGCACCTTGGGCAAGTGTCTTCTACTATAGCCTCGGGCCGGCCAAAGCCTTGTGAGTGGATTTGGTAGACGGAAACTGAAAGAAGCCTGTCGTATATATATATATATTATATATATATATATATATATATTCTTATTATAA
>NW_021826629.1:0-7500 GCF_006345805.1 Octopus sinensis | reverse complement strand
CGTGTTCAGCTCCCCTAAAACTTACTATAGTTAGGAAGAAAGGTAGATTAAGCTGAAACAATCTATTTAGGACATCTTTATCCTGTCTAGAACACATTCTCATAGCAACATCTAGAGGATCTTACGAAGGTTGATTTTACGGGCAAACATCAAATGTACATGATCAGTTTGATCAAGTATACAGTAGAAGACAATAATGACACATTGATATCCATCCTGATTTTCATGTAAATTTTCATTTTCTATTTTTACTTCCACAAAGGGTTCCGTTCAGTTCGATATTCAAAACAAAAGGAAAAGGACACCATTGCTTGAAGCCGTTTCCCAGGGTCACCTCGGAATGACACAAAAGTTAGTAGCTCTGGGTGCAAATGTAAATGCTGTTGATCGTGGGGGTAACAGCTGTTTGCACCTGGCCGTGGAAAGAGAAGTGTTTGATTCCGAGGATGCACCCTTGGATTTACTAAACGAAGTAAGTTTTTAAATTGTTTGCGTATATACATGCGTGTGTGTCGGTGTGTGTCTGTGTGTGTGTGTGAATTTGTGTATTTGCGAGTCTTTGTGTGAGTGTGAGAGACAGACAGACAGACAGCCAAGCTTAGCTTGTCTTGTATCAATTCTCCCCTATCAACCTCATCCTCCATTACCATTCCGTGATCCAGTCTCCCCTTGTGACCCGAGTGATATTATGTAACAAACAATATTCTATCTCCTTTCACTCTCAAAAATGTCGTCTCAGCACGGTCGAGAGGTGACCCATCACGGTTGTTGGCCATATAAACATAACCATCACAATGTGACTGACAAGTAAATATTTACTCATTAATAAGCTTGATGTTAATCAATACGGTTTGTCCTGCTCAATGTAATGACAATATATTTAGAGAGTGTCTCAGTGTTGAAAATAAAGTAAAAACATGAAAATGGGAAATGGACTCAATTAAAGATTATGTAGGAACTCAATACTTTGTAATTGCTTTAATTAGTGGATAAACAAGCTATGAGTAAATTTAGATAAACTTTTGTGTAATTAGGGGCATTTGTTTTGAATATTTGTGTAATATTGTCATCATTTTATATTTCCCTATTTGTAGTGCTGCACTTCCCTTAACCTGAAAATAGAAGAAAGGCTCTCTGGTATAGTGGTTGCGAGATATCTCGCCAGCCAGGGAGCTGACTTTCACCATAAAAACAACAAAAATAACACACCATTGGACCTCATTAAGGACCCAAATTTGAGAAAAAAATTAGAAGCATTTTTACCACCACCGTAAGTATCTCCTAGCAATGAAACAAGATAAACCTGTACATTTTCTATTTTGTATATAATCATATTTATGTTTATTTCGTTTCAATTCTACCCATACATTATACTGTCGCTAGTGTTTTTGTCAAAGGCCACACAATAAACAATATGCAGTTGTCAGGAGATCAAAGAAAGAACATGATTTTGATTACATTCACATGATTCGTAGTGTTGACAGTTATACTCCACTGTCCACCCCCACCTACCCCTCTTCGTTCCCTATTTTAAAGATTTGTGATCAATAGGAAAATATAGATCTCAATAATGAAGTGAATGAATTCCATTTTGAATCTGTTACTTAGAATTAAGTGGAATTTATCTGTCTACCAACATCTTTTTCTCACTCTTCTAAGTCCGAATCAGTCAATATTAAGAATGATTTCATAGAAAATTAACCTACAAACACACACCAACAGTGTATATATTATATTTCTGCAAATACTGATGGAACATCGCCACATATCTTCATAGAAAAAAAAACTGCCAGGAAACGTAAATAATTCAAGTAACACATATACCATTACTAGGTGTTTTAGTCGCCTTTGACTCCCGTATTTTATAAGATTTGGCAATTTCGTTGCCATACATCTCTCTGTATTAGCTACTTAAGAAGCAGACACATTTCCCCCACAGTGAATATACAAAACTCTCTTTGTTGAAATTCAGTTATTGTTTATAGATATTGATTTTTGGACTGTACAAATATTGGAGTATGGGATTCAAGCCTCTTCTCCTTATCTCCTCAAAGACATACAGCATCTCGAAAGAGTCCAGAAGCTGGCTACCCGCATGGTTCATGGTCTCAAAAATTTGTCCTACGAAGAAAGGCTGAGGACGCTCGACCTTTATTCTCTTGAAAAACGCCGCCGCCGTGGTGATCTCATTCTCGCCCACAACATCATAAGCGGAAAGTGTAACCTCTCGAAAGAGCTGTTCTTCACTCCTGCTCCAGAGCGTCGGCTGCGGGGTCATTCCGAAAAGCTCTACCTGCGACGATTTCATCTCAATCGAAGGAGAGGAGCTTTCTCCGTCCGGGTTGCGGATCCGTGGAACAAGCTGCCAGACGAGATGGTGAAGATGCCGACGACCGCTTTGTTCAAAGCCTCCCTTGACCTCAAGTGGCCTGAACTCTTTACATGAACACCACCCTGTACTTAACTCCATGTCCCCCTACATGGCCTTGCTATTTGCTTTTGAGCCAAATTAACTAACTAACTAACTAACAGTTCTGCTTTATTCAATTGACAAGCTTCAGAAGATTTTATTTGCTTTTACAAATAATCGTTTATGTGAATGTTTTAATAATAATAATAATAATAACAATAATAATAATAATATATGTCTACAGATCGCAGCTGATATTATTGGAAAGGGGCAAAATAAGGGACAGAAAACTAGAACTACATGCACGATACATATTATAAAGCCTCCCAAAATCATGGTGAAAAATATCTCATCAGCATTGCCCAAATGATGTTGGCATCAGCTTTAAGATATACCCAAGGCCTGGGCCCCGTATTATCTGTCCACAACATAAATCAAACTCGCATCACATAACAACAATACGGCAAAATTATTTCACCTCAAGTGGCCCCGGTCCATTTAGCATTACACCAAAATACATTAAAGCAGAAAAAGACCCCCATAAAGTTCAAGAAGTATTTGGAAAAATCCTTCAAGAAATCCCGGTTAAAACTCCAACTCCAGGATATGTCCCCGTAAACAGCAACTCTCTCCTCGAGTGGGTCATGTTGTCCACATCCTGATTCACCCTGTAGTGAGGCTCCAGCAGGGGGTGGTGATCCCTGCTGTACTCTTTCACCACTCTTTCTTCTGTTGGCCTGCTCGCTTAGCCAGTGGGGTGGCGTCATTCGAAGGCTAAAACAATGCGAACGCATTGTGACCGGCGATGTGTAACTACATCTGATGGACTGGTCGGTCACGTGATCACGTGATATATATATATATATATATATATGTATGCATGATAGGTTTCGGCCAGTAATAGCCCAGGTCATGATGCGGACAACATGACCCACTCGAGGAGAGAGTTGCTGTTTACGGGGACATATCCTGGTGTTGGAGTTTTATCCGGGATTTCTTGAAGGATTTTTCCAAATACTTCTTGAACTTTATGGGGGTCTTTTTCTGCTTTAATGTATTTTGGTGTAATGCTAAATGGACCGGGGCCACTTGAGGTGAAATAATTTTGCCGTATTGTTGTTATGTGATGCGAGTTTGATTTATGTTGTGGACAGATAATACGGGGCCCAGGCCTTGGGTATATCTTAAAGCTGATGCCAACATCATTTGGGCAATGCTGATGAGATATTTTCCACCATGATTTTGGGAGGCTTTATAATATGTATCGTGCATGTAGTTCTAGTTTTCTGTCCCTTATTTTGCCCCTTTCCAATAATATCAGCTGCGATCTGTAGACATATTATTATTATTATTATTGTTATTATTATTATTATTATTAAAACATTCACATAAGATTATATATATATATATATATATATATATATATATATATATGATAGATATATCATCATCATCGTTTAACATCCGTTTTCCGTGATTGCACGGGCTGGACGAAAATATATAAGTAATATTCGTAGGCACGCCAACATGAGTATCTGTTCGGATGGACTCTACTGCGAATGTTTAACCCCAAGAGAACACCTCCTCTAGCTAATTAACAATGCAAAGGTGCATCCGATTAATTGCGAGCAGGGGATCGAAATCCTACCATCTTATAGCAACAGAACCAGCAGACCAGGTCTGGTTTCGGGCTATTCCTGCCACTCTTCAGTACTGGACACCTCATCTGCTAATCTGTGGACAGGATGTATATAATAAAGTATGTGTATATAAAGAAACCTCTGTAGATATATTTGTTCAGAAGAAATGAGTTCGATGTTAGAAGTGAAATATATTTCTGGAATATATGCAGTTCACTGTGTGTCAACCAATTTCTATGATGTATCAGGGTCAAGACAAACATTCATCAATGTATGTATGCATGTGTGTGTATGTATGTGTGTGTGTGTGTGTGTGTTTCTGCGTCATTTAACTACACAAAATGCAGTATGTATGTAAATATTTAAAGAAGAGTTTCTGCTCTACTCTTGGTAGTTACTGATGTATCTTATAATAATATTCTCTATTCCGAACATGTAAATAATGTAATATTTGTTATAAATGAATGTTATTGATTGGATGTTTCTGTTTTGTCCACAGATGTTTGTTGTGCAGAAATAAAACGGCCACAACAAAAGTTCATCCCTGTGAACACCTTCTGACATGTGAAGAATGTTCAAACGTTCCACTTAAACGATGCCTGAGGTGTTTGAAACCTGTAACAAGCAGAGGTCGAGTTGGTAAGAATATTCTTTGCTGATCTGTCTGTTTGTCCTGCTTGTCCCATTGCCCTTATTGTGTAGAATAATATACTTCATGTTGTTATGTAGACAGAGGTCTGCCATAATCTGGCAGATTTATGATAAAAGGTGTTCCTAGTGTCTGTTCTCTGTAATAGTATATCTCTCACACTACATCCACTAAACATTGACCTTATCCAAGTAGGAAACATGTCACACTTCAAGAGGGTTGTAGTCTGCAACATAAAAATAATGGAGGATTCTGCAAGATAATTAGTGAGTAACTGAAGTATCAATAAATCTCCATCAACTCTATAATTAATTATGAGTTGTTAGAAGATAATTAAATACAACAGTACTTACAAGGACATCAGTGTCATCTTTGGCAAAGTATTAAATTCAGTAGAATATTTTAAAGGAGTAAAAGTTTGTGTCACCAGTGTTTGAGACTTCAACACACAACTCCATGTTGCTGTGTTGGTCTTTGGGTGATATCAAGGCTAACAGAGACACAGTTTTGTTCGTCTCTCAAATTTTGGTTTTGGTTCTGACATGAGTGTCACGTTCCAACCAGATCATGAAACCTTCAAATATATCCTGAATAAGATGGCATTCTGTTGAACTGTGAAGTTAAAATTAAAGATTATCAGCAACAATGTTTAACAAAGAGATTAGGTGTATGTTTCCCCTTCTTGAAGTGGTTGTGACATGTGTTTGTTGTTATATCTTTGATGAATAAATTTGTTGACACTGGAATCAAACAGGTTGTTAGTGAAGATCAGGGTTTTGAAAATGCAATAGATTTGGCATAGATATAAGCAAGGAAACCAAAACCTACAGATTAACTGTTATTAGGTGATAATTAAGTGATATAATTACAGCATTGTTAGATTATGTAGGATATCTTAACAGAGAGAGGAAATTTACAAAGATCAACTAGAGTTCGTTTTGGAGCTAAATATTGGCTATTACATGGGTCCACTGTTGAAAGTATAAAAACATTGACCAAAACAATTATGATCGCTGGTTGGCCATTGATGGTATGAATGGCAGAAGGCGGCGAGCTGGCAGAAGGCGGCGAGCTGGCAGAAACGTTAGCGCGCCGGACGAAATACTTAGCGGTATTTCGTCTGTCGTTACGTTCTGAGTTCAATTTCCGCCGGGGTCGACTTTGCCTTTCATCCTCTCGGGGTCGATAAATAAAGTACCAGTTACGCACTGGGGTCGATGTAATCGACTTAATACCTATGTCTGTCCTTGTTTGTCCCCTCTGTGTGTAGCCCCTTGTGGGTAATAAAGAAATAGGTATGAATGTCTCTCATTAATAAAATATAGATTATTAATAAATATAAAGGGATTGTGCTATAAATAAATATAAAACTTGGAGACACATATTTCAGAGAGTCCAAAGTTTGAAGAGAAGGGAGTGCAGACTGTGGCAGAGATGAGTTTAAAATTAGAGATCTTAATTAATTTCTATATATTTTACATCCACCTCAAGTATTTTGCTTATTAGAATGATGGAGAATAAATCCCATTTCTAATTTCCAGTTGAAAGGTTAGCTCTAAAGTAATTGTATTAAAAATATTACTGAAATTTCATAAAGTCATGGTTCACATGTTTGGTAAAATGGATAAATTAAAAGCCACAATAGAGTTAATATTGTCTTCTGGAAGAGGGAACTATAATTTATTATTTTAGGTGTAAACTCGTGAATTAATAAAATAGTTGTTTGTTTTTCTACTAAGATCTTTCGTAAGTTTTCTGATAGGTTATTCTTGATGTTGTTATGTAGCCAGATGTCTGTCGTAATATTTTGTATTTTCTGGGGTTGTGTACCCTGAATGTCTCTGGTTAGAATACATTTTGTAGTTGCAAATTAGAAAATTATAATTAAATGTTAACTCTGTATAAGAATATTCATCATGAACTTAATTTTATTAAATGTTAAATTTAGTATTGAACCGTGAACATCTGTTTATATTTAAACAAATTATTGGTGTTTATACAAAATATACAATCAGAAATTGAATTTGACTTGAATACACAAATCCTTCTTTGTAATTATATATAATATACACTTATTACATTGTTTGAACAACATTTACCATCCATATAGTCATTCTTTTTCTCACTCTTGTTAGATTTTAGATGATATTAATGCTAAAAGAGGCACAGTTTTCTGAGTATTTCACCTCTGGTTTTAGTTCTGACTTGATTGTTGCATTCAAATTTGACTACTCCCACAGCTGTTGTCATCCTTTGTCAGGTTCAACTTCTTATTTCCTTCAATTTGGATCTTCTGGCACTTCTTTATCCACATTTTTTAAATCCCCCATACTCCTCCCATATCTGTACCATCTCGTCTCTTGTGCGCTATCTCTGAATCTTCTAAACCCCAGTTTTGCTTCCAGCTCATCTCTGCTCCGGGACTTCAGCACATTAATATTACACTTCTTCTGAAGTATGCTCACTTCATTTCTTAACAGTTTTCATACATCCTCTATACTCTGTGAAACATTCCACTTTACAAATACACACCAGAGTTCACCAACGATTAGTCCTCAGCCCCCTCCTATTCATTATAGTCCTCCAGACAATAAAAGAGGAATTCAAGACACTCTGCCCCTGGGATCCTCTTTATGCTGATGACCTTGCTCTGACAAACGAGTCACTGCCAGGACTGGAAACAAAGTTTAGCGTCTGAAAGCAAGGTCTAGAATCGAAGGGCCTTAGAGTTAACCTAGTCAAAACCAAAGTCCTTGTTAGTAGGAAGGCTGTTAAATCACAACCCCTTTCAGGTAGATGGC
>NW_021826628.1:0-12355 GCF_006345805.1 Octopus sinensis | reverse complement strand
CATACATACATACATACATACATACATACATACATACATACAGGTAAGATCCATCGTCGTCATCCCCAGCAGGCTAACGTAATAGGGAGTTCTGCTAGATAAACAGTCAAACAATGGATGAAGCATTATGTGGGAAGCGTATTTGAAGTAACAGTTCACGGAGGTCTAGAAATACTCGGAAGCTAAACAAGTAGGCCAGAAACACACAGGAAGTCCTTTAATTGTGACACTTATGCTCTTTGGTTCCGGTGAAGTCGTTTTGTATTGTATAGTGCCGCTTCAAACAATAACTTGGTAGCGCAAACCAATATAACCTTTGATCTGCAACCATATATGAAGTTCCCAAAAGTTTGGTATTTGCCTTGTTCTTGGTGATTTTGTATGTGGTCAGTTAAGGCAGTGTGGTACTATGCAAGCGAGCTAGCAGGTGAGCTAGCAGAAGCGTTAGCACGCCGGGCGAAATGCTTTGCGGTACTTCGTCTGCTGTTACGTTGTGAGTTCAAATTCCGCCGAGGTCGACTTTGCTTTTCATCCTTTCGGGGTCGATAAATTAAGTACCAGTTACGCACTGGGGTCGATGTAATCGACATAATACCTATGTCTGTCCTTGTTTGTCCCCTCTATGTTTAGCCCCTTGTGGGTAATAAAGAAATAGGTACTATGCAAGCCAAAATTTCTATTTTATAACACATACATCGGACCTTATACCGTATACATGCCCGGTGATTTGTTTTCCTATTTTTGAGAGAGAAAAACTTGACCACATCTGCTGTGTCTGGGTTGCTTCCAGAAGCATGTACCCCGCCCCTTGCATATTTATTACCTCTTCATTCATGGTTAAGTCACGATTGAGAGACAAGTCAATTCGTTCACAGAATCGCTGGAGCTGCAGAGGAAGCCAGGTTTGGGTTAAGTATAACCATATATATGTGTCCTAGGACCCCTCATTTCCCCCTGTTTTTAAACGCCCATTCAATTATCCTACAATGCAAGAAGGATTTATTTTAATAATGTACACGTTTTGTGCAGAGCCAAACACATTCATGTCTTTCAAACTGCTCTGGATTCGTCGAGTAACTTTCTTCCGGGGGCAATTACTGACACGTTAAGCGCGGATCCTGACAGGTGCTACATCATCAGGTGAGAGTAGACAAGGGAACAATTATGGCTAAGAGGCGTTTCTACTTTCCTTTAAAATTCTGGAACCCTTGAATTAAGGCCCTACCACCGGATGCAGTATAAAGTCAAGCAGGATTGTGGTACCTGTTATTATAAATAATCAACTTTTAGTTTTGAACTATTTTGATATTATCTGACATCTTTTCTATAATATATCCAATTGGGCGAAGGGCTCACCTTCGCTGTGTATCTTGCTATCAAGTAACAGTCATACAAATAATGGATGAAGCATTGTGAAGCCAGTTCACTTCTTCATCAAGAACCATATATGCAAAACTGGCTTGTCTGAAGATATGGATAAAATACATGTACTGCGTTGCGTTCCGGAAAGCGTTCGGAGCAGTCTGGGTGTCCATCATCTCTTTCAATCCACACATCATATTTAAATGTATATAAATGTATATTTAAATGTATATGGCCGCAGTCAAATGACTGAAACAAGTAAAAGAATAAAAGAAAAATAAACATGGTGATAACACCGACGTCTCGTTTCAACAAATAAATTTACCAAAATTACATTAAAATATCTTGAAATGCTAAAGAGTAAATTTATTCAATAAAATCACCATTGGCTTCAACCACGGTCACCAGACGACTTCGGAATCCTCTGCAACTCTTCTGGGCGGTCTCCTTGTTTAAGTTGGTGAATGCTGCCATAATCCTTGACTTTAGTTCATCTTTAGTATTATAAGTAGTTATGTTGGTCACTCGCTCAACATAATAATCAAGGGGGTTGCAGTCAGGAGTGAAGTGGTCGTAGAAATTACCTGACAGTCATGACTTGGTTCTCCTGCTTGTGTAACATGCTGCAGAGTCTTGTTGACCGGCATAGCGTCTTCACGCAGCCATCTCTTCATAGGCCAGCACTACCTTCACCAGGCTCTTGATGTAGGCCTCCGTTTTGAGTCTCAGGCTGTGTGGGAAGATGAATGCAGGCATAACGTCACCATCAGTAGTGATCAGTTCAAACACCATGATCTTTACAGGATGTTTTATTTTTAATCACTCTCGGTAATTGTCCTCTGAATAACACCCAAACACTCTGAAATATTCATAATGCCAAGTACCACCCCATGTCGTTTCCAAATTACTGACAGAGTGAATTGCGTCATGGTCCTGTTTTTCTCACAGACGGTATCCAACTGACCCTACTATACTATGTAGTCGACAAAATCAAAAACAAACAATGATCAACCACGAAGTTAAGTATATAAAAGGTCACAATTTACCCATCGCACCCTGTGTATATATACGTGTATGTGTCTGTCTGTGTGTCAATACATATGTATGTATGTATGTATTCATTTCATCATTTTCATTTCATCTAGTTTCAGCTCACGAGCTGTGACCATGCTGGGGCACCGCCATTGTATGTATATATGTATGTATGTATGTATGTATGTATGTATGTATGTATGTATGTATGTATGCATATGGTGTTCGAGTGAGATTGACAGGTTTACTCGGAAGTATGTGTGTAGACCCACACTGAGCAACAGTCATCAAGATAGTAAGCTACTAGTCAGACTTCGTTTGTTCTGACAATCTAATGAGAGAAAGACGGAAAATTAAAACAAACAACAAAATTGGGAGTGGGAGGTTAAATCACAAACCCAGAGAAAAAGCGCTTACACACACACACACACACACACACACACACACACACACATACACACACACACACACACTCATATATATATATATATATATATATATAATACGTGTGTGTCTGTGAGTGAAGTGTTGTGTTGGAGAAGTGGATCAGGGGGCCGGATTCTAATGTCTTCATCTTACAAGGCAGAACAATGTGACGTATGAAAAATAGAATAACGCAAACTGTGGGTTGTCTTATCATATGAGAAATGTACACAAGTGTGTATGTGTATGTGTGTATGTGTCTCTGTGTGTTTGAGTGTATATTTGTAAGTGTGTGTATGTGTGTTTGTGTGTGTGTACGACAGTCAACAATATATGATAGATATTCTTCCGCTCTGACAAACTCACCACGTGTGCTGATATACTATGTAGACGGACCCTCAATAGATATGTCCTAGATTATATACTGACAGTAAAAAAAAAAAACATTAAAAGGAAAATCAAGTTACAGATGTATACACTCTTCAATGGTGGTGTAGCGTTCACACATTGTTCATCTTGATACAGACCCGAATATGCGTATATAGCCTCGAAAGTACAATGTCTATGCAGCTATATGTGCGCACATATATACATATATACTCACACATACGACCACGTGCACATACTTAAAAATATGTGTGTGAGTGTGAGTGTGAATTTGTGTGCGTATATATATATATATATATATATATATAGTATAGGCACGGATTTTATGCCCTATGGTCGTAACTTCAACCGTGCCCTTTCTGTTGTGAATTTTTGCTACCCAGGTATCGGTTATCTTTCGAATTATCCGTAATAAGATAATTCATTTGTCTACTTATTATATATATATACATATATATATATATATATATATATATATATATAATATATATATATATATATATATATATATATACGTACATAAATGCGTATTCATACTATCCTTTAACAGAATAGAAGTGACAGTGATAATTTGGAAGTTTCGGCTTGCGAAGTCGACTGTGGTACATTTGGGTTCATCATAACTTTATATAGTCTTTATGGAGTTAAATTATTTTGGAGTTGATATATCTCTATTGAATAATGACGTTGTAAGGTATGGTTGTGATGAAAATGTATTATGGAATACTTTTATTGATTAAATTTGGAGTTGTATTTTTGTTCAGAATTGAGCCATGCAAATTAGGTATTGTGTTTTTTTTTTCACGGATTTCACAAAAGAACATGGTCAAGTTGAAAAGGTTAGTTGATCAGCAGATGAATTATCCCATTTTGTTGCTGTTTATTTGGCTACTGATGGGAGAGTTAACGTTTTGTATTGGGGATGTGAAGGTTAAAGTTCTGTATTTAGTCCGGCATTTAAATCAGCGGTTCGCTACTATTTTTTTACATGTGGACCCCTTTGATTTTTATTTTACTCTGCCAGACCCCCGTAGTAAAATGAAGTCTTAAAAAAGTCCTAATATATTTTTATAATTAAATGTTATTAGGAAATGTTTAAAGCTATTTTAATATATTTTTTATATTGTAAAAGTATACCCAATCCATTGCAGATAAATTTTAACAAGGAAATCGTATATGGTCATATGGATCATGATTGAGAATTAGCGATTTAAACATTTGTGATTAGGTGTATTATTTGTTTAGGTGTGTCAGCTATTAGGTCATAGTATTTTTAAGAGTCCACGAAACAATCCCAAGTCCTGCAACTGATATACGGAAATAGACACACCTGATTACAAATTTTTCCATCTATGATTAATTCTGAACAATTACAGAATTCCAAATTACAAGTATACAAAATCTACCACAACACATCTCCAGTCTATCTTACGAATGTATACCATCAACAGAGCTTCGCCAGTCTCAGAAATACCGAACTTAACAGAGAATGTATAAAACAAAGATGAAGTCAAATGTATCAAGGTCCGACGATGGCTTGCAAAGCAAAAAATTCGAATTCACTGTTGTCTTTATTATACAATTGTAAAAATGTTCTTACATAAAAACAAATATTGTGTTTGCATAGTTCAAATTTACAGAAAACAAAAGACGAAGACAGGTGAGGGAACAACAAACAGGTGTATTAGGTTGATGCTCGGGAAGTATGGAATAGTCTTTGAAGTTTCGATCCTACGCTCTTCGACAGAAAGGATTAAGAGAGGAAAAGGGGAGAGAAAATGTAAAAAAGAAAAACGGAGAGATATGAAAATGTGTGTGTGTATATATATATGTATATATATGTATATAGATATATGTATATATACGAGTGTGTGTGATTGTGTATAGAAGAATATATTAATAAAAGGAATTCCAACCTTGTCTGATTTTCACGTTTTATTTACAATCTTATAATGATATAAGATAATATAATATAATATAATAAAATAAAATAAAATAATAGAATGTTAAATGTTCATTCTGATTGAACTAGTATTTTCATGCATTAAATTCTGCACAACACAACATGAACAAAAAGCACAAAGAAAATAAATATTCTTTTGAACAGACCATTAGCATTAGAAATAACAGGAGATCATTTTCAAGACCTCAACAGAGATTACCCACAAGAAACTGGACAAAAAACCGATCTAGATCTGGAAGTAAACCCAGATCATTTCCCCAGGTGGTTAAAAACAATACTAACAAGAAATTGAAAAGTAGTATACATAATAACAAAAAACAAGACAGAAAACATAGCGAGACCAAGTAAAATACCACAACCAAAACGCAAAATTCATCAAGCAAACATCAACAGGAATATAAATCATAAACAGGAAAAAAATCCATTTTTTTACGTCAGAACAACAAACACCGGAGAAAGAAAAACTCCAAGAGGAAACATACCCAAAACAACTGAATGTATAGATCCTAAAATAATTAATTTATCAAAAAGAGATCTTGACAATGATGAAATCCAACTTCTGTCAAAAGGACTGAAATTCACACCTACACCAACAGCCAACCACCAAGAATTAAAGGAGGATATCAAAAATTCTGTCGAAAATTACGACTTGTAGAATTCTTCGCTAACAAAAGTAATGAGATTGATGAATCCCTAGTAAGGAATAAATCAAATTTCACCCCACCAAAAAAGGAAGAAATAACTACCTTGACCAATACATTGATATCCTGTCTAAATTTCCCCTTAGACGCAATACCAATGTTAGGCCAAACATTAGCAAATCAGAGATGTCTGCATGTAAACGTATACAAAACGATCAAACAATAATAATTAAACAAGCAGATAAAGATGGTGCAATTGTTATTATGGATACCGAATACTATAAGGATTTAGTTGAGGACCAACTGAAGGACACAACCTTCTATTGTGAAATACCCGCAAATATAGACCACCACATCATGAAAAAGATCAACAACCTGATCTCAAAACACTACAACTCACTTACGGATAATGAAAGAGACTACATCACCAATTTCGAACCAAAACCCAGCAACTTCTACGGCTTACCGAAAATACATAAATCAAAAGATATTCAACAGGCAGTAAAAGAACAAGAAAGTGAGTACATAAAATTACTACATCCAAAAGACCTAAAACTTAGACCTATTATAGCTGGTCCAGTATGCCCTAAGCAATTTTATTGATATTGTTTTGAAACCACTATGTACTTACATACCCAGTTTCATCAGGGATGACATCGACTTCCTGTCCAATCTTCCCAAAACAACAGAAATAAATTCAGTTTTACTAAGTTTTGATGTGGTAAGCCTCTACACCAATATTCCACACGATTTGGGAATAAAGGCGATTAAATACTGGTTAGAAAAACATAGAGAAGTGATTCCCAGCAGATTCACAGTGCCATTTATATTAGACACAGTCAAACTTATTCTAGAAAACAACACATTCTTCTTCAATGGAAAGAATTACATCCAAATTAGAGGCACGGCGATGGGAAGAGGTTTGCTCCCGTTTACGCAACTCTGTAATGGGATACTTAGAACAACAACTCTACCAAGAGGTGGAGGTAAACTATGGCACTGGATTTAGAAAGTATATTGAAAAGGCATGGAAGAGATACCTTGACGACTGCTTCATAATCTGGACAGAATCTCTAAATACTCTGGAAGAGTTCAATATCCTCCAGAACAACCTACACCCATCTCTCCAATTTACAAAGGAGATGAGTAGTACCAAATTACCATTCCTAGATATAATGGTAATTAAAAAAGACACCACCATCACCACAGATATATACTATAAACACACAGACACACATCAATATCTAAATTTTAAGTCGTCCCATCCACCACATACAAAACGCAACATCCCATACTGCCTAGTCAGAAGAATTTGTACCATTATAGAAGATGCAAAATATCAGGAACAAACACCTAATAGAACTAAAAGAATTTTTGCTCAAACAAAAATACCCATCTCTACTTAGAGAAAATGGCATACAGCGGGCTATAAAAATACCCATACAACAACTTAGGACAACCCAAGGAAGAGGAAAACAAGAACAAGTCATACCATTCATAGTGACACATAACCCATGTCACCAGAATATCTTCAACATTGCCAAAGCAAACCTACCAATCATTGCCCAAAGTAATGAATTAAAAGACATAATCACAGATCGAGCTATGGTTCTTAGTAAAACTTGAAAAAATTACTAACAATGGCAAAATTTGACCTTAGCAACAAAGACCAAACATTCACTGTATCTAAATGCAATGATAGCTGCTGTGGCACATGCCAATTCATACATACCGGCCAATATATACACACAAAACCGGGAAAATATTCACAACGCGAATATGAACTGCAAAAAACCAGAAATTTTAATTTACTGCATCTAATGCCCAAATTGTGAAGAAATATATGTAGTTAGACGGGAAACGCCTATCAGAACGCTCACGTGTACACCGGCAACAGATTAGAGACCTAGAGGTCCGTCAGATACCTTTGAGTAACCACCTAGCAACATGTGGCCGGAAAATATATATAATATTTCCATTCTACAAATTACACAGCCCAAGTGAAATGGAGAGGAAAATCAGAGAAAAGAATTTTATTGATAAATTCGAACCCAAGCTAAATAAACAATAATAATAATACTTAGATAGCAGGAAAATTATCTTATTTAGGGTTAAAAGTTCCATTGCCACCACCATCACCACTAGCAACAATAATTAAGGTGCTGACAATGATGATGATGACAATTGAAATATAAAAATATAAAAATCTCTGACAAAGGCTATTTACGACATTTCTAAAAATAGCCCAACAATTGCTGCTTCGGCCAGGGTTACGATACAGGACTCTTGACATGTCCTACAAAGCGTGACGCCTAAACCAATCAGATCAACCAACCAATCAGCTTAAGTAACTGAGTGATACTACACACTGATTGGTCAGAATACAGTTTGCAAAACCTAGCATCTGGAGCCTACACAGCTGTATTTAAAGCACAGATTCAATCATCTCGTTACAGTCAAAAATTGTGAAGCATGACTGTCACCACTACTACATGAACCTGAAGATTGCAGAATTTAATGCATGAAAGTACTAGTTCAATCAGAATGAACATTTAACATTCTATTATTTTATTTTATTTTATTATATTATATTATATTATCTTATATCATTATAAGATTGTAAATAGAACATGAAATTCAGACAAGGTTGGAATTTCTTTTATTAATATATGTATATATATATCTATATATATATATAATATATATATATATATATAATATTATAGAGAGAGAGAGAGAGAGAGAGAGAAAGAGAGAGAGAGAGAATATGAGGGTTTAATTCACTGGTGATCTAAACGAATAGGTCCGCTATAATTGGTCATCCGTTAGGTTCCAAGTTCACAACTTAGGCCGGATCTAGTGATCCGAAGTAGGCTTCCGAGTTACTAGGTATATATTAAAGAAAATGGACAAGACATTAATTACTTCTACTTCTCCATTTTTGATACACCTTACTCTAATTAAATGACCTGAGATATTCGTCCTGCCTTGGTTTTGTTGTCCAGGCGTAAGATGTGTGATAAGATGCTTACTTCCCAATCACATGGTTCTGGGTTCAGTCTCAGTGCGTCACCTTTGGCAAGTGTTTTCGACTATGGCCTCGGAGGGAGACAGAAAGAAAACATGGCCACAGTCTAATGACTGAAATAAGAGATAAAAAGTATGTGCATATGTGTGTGCGTACGTGTGTGTTTACTTGTATAATTTAATATGCATACACATATGCAAAATAAAATGTGTGTGTGTATGTGTGGTACGTGTGTATGTAAAGGAATGTGTGTATGAGACAGAGAGGTACTTCTGGGTGTGAAAGTGAGTATCTGTCTATTTAAAGTAACAGCGAGCAGTGATATGCGCGAGCGAAAGAAACAGTGGGAAAGAAGCGGGTTAATTAGTGAAAAGGATGTTGGGTGGGTGAGTCTGCGTAAGATTGAGGAACAGAAAGAGAGAAGGAAAGAACGAAAGAAAGAAAGAGTGTGTATGTGTTTGTGTGTTTGTGTGTGTCTGTGTGTGTATGGTTGAGAAAAGCAGGTTAAGCTATGTGACAAACGACATACCTCTATAAACAAACATTATCACACAATGTTAAGTAAGCAAGAAAGAAAGAAAGAGGAAAGGAAAGAAATAACGAAAGAAACCAAGATAAGACAAATGATGCAAGAATCAGTGGTGAGAGTAGAAGTGGGAGAATAGTCAATAAAGGGGAAGTATACAATATGTTAAAATCATAGAGAGGAACTGTAAGAATTGTGTATACCTATATGTACACACACACATGTATGTAATCTTTTATTCTTTTACTCTTTTATTTTTTTCAGTTGATTGCGGCCATGCAGGAGCACCGCTAGTTAAATAAACACAGGTTGACATTTGCTACCTTGCTCTTTAGAAGACACTTAACTCAGACAATTTCATCAAAACTTCTCGCAGCACACCACACGCCTATAACACCAAGCACATATTGGATATGAATGTGGTTTTTACGTAAGTCATGACCATCTTGAAACGGCTGTTGAGATATTACTTGACATAAATTTTGTTCTACTTTTGTTTTTTTTTCTCCCCTTATTCTCTAATCAGGACTGCATGTGAATATACGGCTTAAGCCTACTCGTGTTTATCTATCTTACTAACACCATAACTCTAACTAACTCATAACCATACTAGCTCCATAACATATAGCTCATTTCCGATGCAGAGGCGCCGGACTTGGCTGAAACGTTGGCGTATATCTCCCATTTATTTGAGTAATACCCTGTGTTATATATACTAAGTTTATTTTGCTTTCACCTATTCGCTTCATTTGTATTTTGTTTTATCTCTGGAATAGAGTAAACATTACATTCATGAGATTGCGAAGAGCGATGAAAGAACTTTGGCACACCAGGCTGATTGATTGATCGATCAAACGATTAGTTAATTTGTTAAATACCTAACCAACTGAATAATAAAATGTGAATATAATCAGTGCGTGTGTTCATTATTGGCATAATGACTCTACCGTGATCCGACAAAATATATTTCAACAGATGCGTTTATATTATGAATTTTTTAAACAAAAAATACAAATACAATGTAAATATGTATCTTTTGTCACCTAATTATGTCGGTCGTCGGATCGCGGCCATGCTGGGGCACTAATCTGAAAATTTTTGTATTTTAGTCGAAGAAATTGCGTCCTATACTTATCTTTTTAGAGCCTGATTCTTATTATATCGGTTTCTTTTGCCGAACAGCTAGATTACGGTGATATAAACAAACCAACACCAGTTGTCAAGCGGGGGTGGGGTGAAGAAAGAACAAAGACATTGACACACAGACACGCGCGCGCACACACACACACACACATATACATAAACACGTACACACTTAAGAATAATGGGCTTACACACAGTTTCAATTTATCAAATCCACTCAGAAAACATTGTACTTTTCAAGGCTTATAGTACAAGGCACCTTCTCAAAAGATCCACGTAGTGGATGTGAACTCGAACCCAAGTGATTGCAAAGCGAGCTCCTCAAGCATTCAGCAATGTCTAGGTTTGTGCGGATGTGTATGTGTGTGTGTGTGTGTGTGTGTGTGTGTGTGTGTGTATGAGCGCGGTGTCTGTGAAATTAGATCGATTTGGCTTTACTTCACCGTATGATGAAGCGTCTTTTATGATTTAAGTTGGACTCTGAGGACCAGTGAAGGACGGAATAGTTGTTGGTCGATGCATACCTTGTGTCGGTTGTTGTCTGGCATTTCTAGTAAATGTGGGAATATTTCAGGTAGACTTATGGAGTTTATGTTATTTTTCTTACCTTCTTGATATATTTCGAAAGAATTTTGAATAAAGAAGTGCCGGTTGAGTTAAAAATCTGTACGTATGTTTAGGGATACAGATATTAGGTAATATTTATAATTGATAGTAACCTCAAATCACCAGTAATGTTCAGACTTGGGGATATTGCTATACACCGTTGATCACAATGCGCTTCCACTTCCTTTTGATTGGCCCTTCTTTTCTACCTTGACCTGAAACCTCTAACTAAAGCGTCTTTTCAGCGTGGTGGAAGTTCTTCAAATCTCGTAGATACCACTCAGCAACTGCACGGGTCCACCCGCGGAAACTTGTGGCTTGGGATTCTACGATTACATCTTTCACTCTGCTCCATTCTCAAATTATTTCATTTCGAATGTGGCCTCTTAATGGTATTCCAAGCCTGGATCTTTCCAATCGATGTATCCACTCGATGTTCTTCGCTCTTCGGAGAAGCCAACGTCTCACTTGCGTATAAGAGCGCATCTAGGACGATACTATTGAAGAGAGCACGAAAGGTTTTAATCAGCTTTGCTTTGAGGACATCTTTATCGATGTAAATGCCTTCCAGATTGACCTTGTTCAACATGAAAAACTATATCTCTTCAGGAACACAGAACCTCCAACGACCGCTTAAATTCCAGGAATGAAATCTTTTCTTTATGTCTGCATTTTAAGAAATACATCTTGACAGAATTTTAAAGATAGACCACCAGACATATCATACAGCATTCATATCATGTTTATTTTTTGAAACGTTGTAGTAATGTCGATTATTTCCCCCGTGTCTTTAGTTCTATTTCTGTGTTCTTCCTTATAAGGGTTCCCTGTTCAAACTCCATTTGATTAAACGCAAATGATAATTGATCTTGTTCTAAGGCTGAAAATGGTGAAATAAATTAATGCTTGACCACTAAACCCTGGGTAGATGTATTTCACAAATCTTGTGGATTTCATTATATCATTATACGTATGTGCGTGTGTGTGTGTGTGTGTCGAGAGACACGCACACACTCGTTTGGGTGTGTATTTCTATATATCTTAAAAGTGAGAAAGTTAATATATAGTTATGTACATGTGTGTATACATGTGTATTTATATGTGTGTGTGTACGTATGTATATATTTATATCAAGGTAAAGAACTTACATGCATATAAACACACACTCTTACACCTGTGTAAGTATATTGACATATACATATATATATGTGTGTGTGAGAGAGAGAGGGGGGCGGAGAGAGAGA
>NW_021826627.1:7500-12673 GCF_006345805.1 Octopus sinensis | reverse complement strand
AGGCATGATTCCATTTGTTATTTTAAACATTCCACTAAAGTTAAGATATGTTATTTTAATTTTACATTTTCATTTAAAATTATATTATTGTTATGTTCATTAGTTGATTAGATTTACGATCATTTATCTAATTAGTATTATCAGGTCATTCAACTGTCATTGTTCAGTATCACATTTCACAAACAGCTACATTCCAATCAAAGCACCGGACGCAGATTCGTCTTCTTCACGTTCATGTCTACTTTCACTCCATCAATGTTACACTAACACGAGACTGCGTACGCCTCAAAGTCTTCATTGAAGTAGTTTCTTAGTTATATTCTCTACATGATATTCAGGCCCATTAGGCCGCAGTCTCTCTCGTATCCAACATATTTCACACCCGGGGATAGAAGACACCCCCACTAAAAGAGATGCCAGTCTGTTGCAAGTTTAACCCTTGTTGTTGCTGGTATTTCTTCTCAGATGACTGCACTGGAAGTGTTTTTTCTCGTGGACAAACGCACCGAACCAATAGCCCATGTCCTGTCTGTGTGTGTGTGTGTGTGTGTGTGTGCGTGCGTGCGTGTGTATGTATGCATGTGTGTGCTTTTTAGCCTCTTCTGTTTCCGGATCATTTGTCGCTCTCTGCCAGCCGGAACACCGCTACGCCCTTCTTTTATGCTCTGCTTGTTGCTGTTAAAAAGTATGTAGCCGTGTATCATAACAGCGCTCTGTCATTTCTACTGCTTATTACATGACCTGTGGTTTTAGATGTCTTGGTACATCGATTGAAATAAGGAATTATTTTTTAGTTCCTTCTAATTAGATGGTCGCACCATTTCACCCTCTTCCATCTGACTACTTCAGTTCTGTTTTATTCATGTAAATAACGTTTCTTATACAATTACGCCAGTCTCACTATATATCTCTTTAGTTTTAAACACATTTTATAACCTCTTACTTACGTGTTTCTAGACCCTGATTAGAGAAACAAAAATGTGCAACCTATCAATGCAACCCTGGCTGATGTCCTACAAGCTCCAGATCCTGTTTCTTAAATCTCTCAAATGCTATACATACTAGCGTGACCTGTCTTTTCTAACCTGTGTGTCTAGTGCGACGGGTACTACACAGCTCTCTTTGACATGTTCAGCATAAGAACCATTCAGTGTGATTATTTCCTTTGCGTTGTGTAATTAATCTGTATATAATGCTATTCATTTTCATAGCCCATTTTCCCCATATTTCGTCTGAGACCATTAATATTAGGTTTGCTTCCCAACCGCATAATTCCGATTTTTTTTCTTGGTCTCAACGTGTGACATGGCACTTTGGGCAATTTTCACCATACTGAGAAAAAAGTACTAGGGTCAATTCGTTCGACTAAAACTTATTCCAGGGGCCCTCCACCTCCTCCAGCATGGCTGCAGTCTCATGACTGAAATAAAGGAAAAAGTTTTAAAATATATATTTCCTCACTTCGTTATTATCTGTGAACACATATTTTCTCTATTCTCCTTTCAGTGAAGAAAACAAATCTGTCTCCATGACATTTCTCCTTCACTCACTCTCTATCTCTTTTGCTACTTCTCTCTCTCTCTCTCTCTCTCTCCTCTCTCTTATAGCTTTGCCTCTCCCATACACTTCCCTCATCACTCCATGCTTCTCTCTCTCTCCCATATCACATGTTGCTTCCCTGCGCGTGGAGAATTAATCCAGCAAAGACGTTCAACATTTTATAATTGTTTTTCATCTCCGCTGTTTCGTTTAACATATTTTCTCTCTCTCATTGTGAACCACAAACATAATCATTCTTCATTATTTTTCACACCATAACTTACTTCTCCTTGATCTGTTTCTCTCTGCCTTTCGGTCCTCATATGGCCCCTCCTCCATACCATTGCCCACAATCTCCATAGGTTCTACAACGATGACCCCCAATATACTACAAGCACTATGACGAACAACCTGGTTATGAATCTAACTCCGCAGGTTCACAATGTTCAAAAACACATCTACAGACATCTACACATCTGTGCCTTACCTCAATATACAACACTTAACCTATATTGGGTGCTTGTCACACGTAGTTGCAGTACTTACAATCTTGTGAAAATATGACATACAACAGACAATTTGTAATACGTCCAGGCTGACAAGCAAGCTTTAATACGTGACTGCACGAAGATGTTGAATCCTATACAAACACAACATATAAATGGAACTAGTAGATTATAAACCGTAATGGTTAGCACAAGGTTTATCGAAGAATCAAATTCTGGATTAGTTACATCCACATCTTGGCTATGGGCTCCAAGAAGGGAAGTGCTGTTCCCTCGCATATTCCACTATAATGCCTAGACGAATAGTAAAATTCTGACCAATAGCAATATTCTGAACATATGGACGTCATAGATGTGTAATGAGACCAATTTCTATTATTGTATATTTGGAAACATTAAGTTAGTTTCTGAAAGCTCACCACGCTTCTCTGTTGAGAATGGTTAAAATAACTATCATAAAATTATTGGACATTTATTGAACCCTGTGTTGTGATCAGCTGAGTGTTGCGCGGGCGCTTGATCGAAGGTCCAATAACGTTACGCGTTATATATTTCTGGAGCCTCATTTCTTTTCATAAATTGGTGCCATAAATTATTTACGAGTCAGAGAGGTGAGAGTCATTCATCGAGGCGAAGTATGCGGATTCTGCCGTTTTCAGCATTAATTTGCTTACTCCATCTAATTTTTGAGAGCGGTCGAGTTCACTTTTAGTATTCTCGTTTGTGAGAGCAGTCGAGTTTATTTCAGATATTCTCATTCTAAAAATCATCTCTGGCTCATCGTTGAGAGGATGTTGGTATTGTCTCGGCGGAGGTTTGCACATTTTAAGTGCTCTACTGATTATTGTTATTGTTGTTGCTGCTTCTGCTGCTGCTGCTGCTGCTGCTGCTGCTGCTGCTGATGATGATGATGATGATGATATACAAGGTAATTCGGTAAACTGAAAATATCATTTCAGTCACCTATTCGATTGATTTATTTACAGAGTAATTCAGTTAACTGAAAGTACCTTTTCAGTTATCCATTCGGATGTTTAATTTAAAGAGTTTACAGGTTTATCCGTGATCCATCCTTGCCTCATTCGTTACTGTTGTGGAAGGATTCCGACAACTCCCATATGATTAAAAGTGAATTGTCACAACATTTGCTATGAATAAAGAACTGTCGAGTTATCAGCAGTTCGCTGTGAGCCGTGTAACCTCGTATAACAGGAAGCCTCGTGCGTTCGTGTAAATACTTCGTTAAATTATTTATCAAACATACAAGGATATAAAAGTTACTTATAAAGGAAATATACTTACACCATACCTCACGTTTTTGACAGTATCCGCGGAAGGAAGAGACTTGTGGATGACATGAATTACATATTATGAAGCACAGAAACAAAACGCTGATGAATCTAAGACTTACAGGAAATTCGAAATTATGTTCTGTAACGCTCGAGTGCACATTAGGATACATGATGAAGATCATACCATAATTCAGCACATTGGTGAAGATCCTCATTGTTCATGTGCTTCAAAATCCATGCATCATATTCAGGTGGGGTTATTCAGTGTTCCGCAGTTGTTTGCATTACCCCCACCCAAAAATAAACTTACAGCCGCCTTTTTTATAAGCTAATGAATTACTCCAAAGACTGAGCCCTGAAGATTTTATGAGGGATTTTGAAAAAGCTCTTATTAATAGCATTGTATCTGTTTCCTACTACTTCCATCTCATGCTGTCTTTTTCATCTATCACAAAATATATACAGAAAACATGTCAATTTGGCTTGAAGGACAGATACCATCGTTATAATGAGTTTAGCATTAAAATCAGAGGTTTTTAAGCATTGCTAATTCTTCGTCTCGATGATGAGATTGACGGAGTCGAAAATCTTGAAGATGACGATGATCTTCCGCAAGAACTTGTGACCTACTTTAGATTATCGTACCTATGATAAGTGTGAAGTAAAGGAATGAGACCACGAAGGACTTCTCCCTAGTTTCCCATTGTCGAACATCTTGTAGATGACGATGATCCTCCTGCTAGAACTTGTGACCTACTTTGGATTATCGTACCTAAGAAGAGTGCAAAGTAAAGGAATCAGACTACAAAGGACTTCTCCCTAGTTTCCTATTGGTAGTTGGAATGTCCGCTTTAAAACAGAATCGGATATGCCTCGCACTAATAACCTTTTAGAGGGATTTCACAACGCCCTACAAATTTCCTTAATTTGTTCACATCCGAATATATGGAGATAATTACTGCATTGAGAAGGGAAGAACACTTGGCACAGCTGAGGCAGGTTGAATTCGATGGAGGTGGGATCTGCGAGACCAAACAAAAATAAAAGAAAGGATATAAGCAAACGGATAAGTATTGAGCGACATAGTCCCGAAAATAAGATGGATTTTATATGAGCAATAGCCCCTAACCTTCATTTTTATTGAAACTTTTAGTAATAATTTTAGGTTTTACTCGACTTTTTATTTTATCCTTATTCAACGTTTTATTTTTTCTAATATCGGGAGTGAAATTGACTTGTAGTCAAATTACCGGAGTCAAAATACCGGGGGTGAAGTTATCAGGATTCAAATTGCCTGTCGCCAATTCAGTCGATGTCTGAGGGATACGGGTTCGAGTGCAACTTTTTTTCCATCTCATAAGGGTACCCAGTCTTTCTCTGCTATCTCTACAGCTTTACTGGGTTTGAAATGTCCTTCCTTATCTGCAAGGTATCGCGTTTAAAATGGTTAAGTATGTTATCATTTATTTATGCAGAAGAGATAACATTACATGCCAGGGAGTAGCTTTAATGGAAGAAAAACATTCGCAAAATATATAAATTCCTACGTCTCTTATTAAGAGAGACTAATGAGTGTTTCTCTCGATGCCACAGGGAATGTTAACCATCTTCTAAATTTATGTCCCAGATTCCAGATACAGTTTTGAAGAATCACATGAATACTTTGATCACCTATAAACAAAAAGAAACTTGTTACTATGGGATTGCTTCAACGTAATCATTGGAGACCTCCGCTTCAATGAAGAAGCAGGCTGAAGCAAGAACTGACCAAATGCTATAGAAAGATAAAGCTTTAGCAAACCAAAAGAGAAGCGAGCATAATTACTACGTTTGTGT